>NC_057801.1:804880845-805069209 GCF_018294505.1 Triticum aestivum | reverse complement strand
CACACACACAACATGCCAGCAACTAGCAAAGTATTTAGGATTAACTCGTTTGCGAAGATATAACCATTGTAGACATATTTGTATCGTTATCTTCGAATAACATGCAATCCTTAAAATAATGTTGTCTTATCAACCATTGTACATCCCCTAAGGCGTACTTCGCCGCGTCATTCTTCAGTCATGGTTTTACATCTATTTTCCTTTCCCGTCTGCCATTTCTGGGAGTGATGCAACACTCGTGTTGTCTAAATTCTCTTCAATTTATTATTTTTCAACGAGGTGCGTAGCCAATATCTATATGTAGATTAGGAAGAAAAATGTAGTTTAAAGTTTAAACAGTCCCCACAAAAAGAAAGTTTAAACAGTCCCCACAAAAAGAAAGTTTAAACAGTTGAGAAAATGCTATCACCGAGGGACCATCCCGGTAATACATTACATTAGTCAAACTGGACCATAGTCACTATTCGCGAAATTCATATAAGCGCTACTAGTGAACATCATGCATTTAACTGTCTATTTGTGTATACAATAAGCAATCTTTGGTACATGCGTACTGATTTTCCTAGACATGATCCCTATATACAAAAGGCGAAACACGAGAAAGGTATTCATGCGTACTATCTATTTACACTAGTAGAAAACAGGGCTTTTGTCCATGTCATTAGTCCCGGTTCAATCACAGACCGGGACTAATGATGTCATTAGTCCCGGTTCCAACAGCTAGGAGCCGTTGGACCATTAGTCCCTGTTCGTGTCACAAACAGGGACTAAAGGACTTGGTGGCAGGCCGGGGTCAGGCTGGGGGCCCACGAGACACTTTAATCCCAGTTCGTATCACAAGCCGGGACTAGAGGTATACTTTTAGTCTCGGTTTGTGATACGAACCGGGACTAAAGTGCCCTTATATAAACCCTTTATTCAGCCCGAGACCATTTGTCTTTGCTTTCTCCTTCGATCATATCCTCTGTTCTTGCCCCTCGTTGCTCGAGCTCACCTCCAATTTTCCGAAAATTTGCCAAGATTTGAAGGCACCCCTTCCATCCAAGTGTTCATAAAGGTTAGTAACTTTGTCCTTTCATCTCTCATTGCTATATTAGCTCGTGCAATGCTCTATACGTATAGTTATTTGTGGGTTTTAGTTTGTGTAGGAGTTTATTTGATTTATATGCAATTTGAGCTCAAATTAACTTCTCGGTTTGCATGTGTGTAGGTGTGGTTACTTAGTGGCTTCCGTCCCCGTCATAACCACCGCGATCAACTGCACCGTCCCCGTAGCCGTCACCACCTTGGTGAGCTTCCTTTTCTTATCCTTTTTATAAAAAAGAATCATATTTGTATGATTTAGATAGTTACTTGTATAATTTTCTTACTTGTATGATTGCTTCTTATACATAGTGCCATGGTCCTCATATCCTTCCCCATCGGCCCTCCTCCGGTTTATGAGTCGGATGTGGTATATATTCCATTTTATAACTATTTGTTTCATTTCGCATTTTTGACAATTATGCCCATCATGTTGACATATCTATTTTTATCTAGGAGGTATGTGAATCGGAAATTCCAACTGACCCTCTTGTCGAGAAGTTAATTTAGTTGAAAAAGAAAATGAGTATTTGGAAGAAAAAAATGAAAAGAATTGAAGAAGATAAGATGAAATTGGAGTTGTATGTCGCTGACGTCATCGATAATCACAAGATCAAGATGGATGCAATCCACTTGAATATTAGAAAATATGCCATCGATAATGAGGCTTGGTATCATTATGCAGTTGGACCAATTGTTACCTTAGTTACGATTTTGATCGCATTTGTTGTTGCATTTAAATGTTTTACATAGTTGTATGTTAGTTGGAATGTATATTTTAATTAGATGCTCCAGAGAGCTATATGTTGTTCTATGAGAACTATATGTATGAACCTTAGTTGCAATCTTGATCGCATTTGTTGTTGCATTTAAATGCTTTACCTAGATGCTCTTGTATGTTGTTTATGAGAATAAGTGTATATGATCTTTATGTATGAACTCGTATTAATTTGGTATTTTCGGTCTTGTGTAATGACGATGAGCCGGCAACGGATGTACGATGATCACCGATGCTCCCCCTAGTTCATTAATGGCATGCAGAGTTTTCAGCGTGCGGCTGAGGCAAACCAGCGGGCGGATGGTTTTATGTGTTGCCCATGTGTTGTCTGTAAGAATGATAGGAATTACTCTAACGGTTTCATGACACACTATAATGTTTGCACCAAGCACGGAGAAAGAGGGGTTCTAATGGAAGATAATAAAAAAGAAGAGGATGATGACAGCTATCCCGTGTTCCCTGAGTACGATGGTACTACAATGGGGGAAGAAGCTGATGAAGAAAAGGCACCAGATGAGCCCGCTGATGATCTTGGTCGGGCCATTGCTGATGCAGAGAGAAACTGCGCAAATGAAAAGGAGAAGTTGAAGTTGCAACGCATGTTAGAGGATCACAAAAAAATTGTTGTACCCAAATTGCGAAGATGAGAAGAAAAAACTGGGTACCACACCGGAATTGCTATAATGTAAGGCAGAGAACGGTGTAACTGATAAGGGATTTGAAAAGTTCTTCTTAATGTTAAAGAAGATGCTTCCAAAGGACAATGAATTTCCCGACAGTATGTACGAAGTGAAGAAGGTTTTCTGGCCTATAGGGTTAGAGGTGCAGAAGATATATGCATGCCCTAATGAGTTCATCCTCTACGGCGGTGAGGAGTATGATAATTTGAATGCATGCCCGTTGTGCTGTGCGCTATAAGATCAGCCATGATGACCCTGGTGATGTTGACGGCGAGCGCCCCAGGAAGAGGATTCCAGCCAAGGTGATGTGGTATGCTCCATTAATACCACGGTTGAAACGTTTGTTCCAAAATGAAGAGCATGCCAAGTTGATGCGATGGCACAAAGAAGACCGTAAGAAAGGCAGGAAGTTGTGAGTACCCGCTGATGGGTCACAGTGGAGAAAAATCAAGAGAAAAAGTGGCCGAACTTTGCAGATGACGCAAGGAACATATGGTTTGGTTTAAGTGTAGATGGCATTAATCCTTTGGGCAGCATAGAAGCAATCATAGCACCTGGCCTGTGACTCTATGTATCTATAATCTTCCTCCTTGGTTGTGCATGAAGCAGAAGTTCATTATGGTGCCAGTGCTCATCCAAGGCTCCAAAGAACCCGACAACGACATTGATGTGTATCTAAGTCCATTAGTTGAAGAACTTCTACAGCTATGGGGCAAAAAAGGTGTACATGTGTGGAATGAGCACAAACAGAAGGAAGTTGACCTACGAGCTTTGTTGTTTGTAACAATCAATGATTGATCTACTCTTAGTAACTTTTCAGGACAGACAAAAAAGGGATACCACGCATGCATGCACTATTCAGATGATACCGAAAGTATATATTTGGATAAATGTAAGAAGAATATCTACCTGGGACATCGTCGATTTCTTCTGATCAAGCATCTCTTAAGAAAAGGAGGCAAGCATTTCAAAGGTGAGGCACATCAACGGAAGAAGCCTGACCACCATAATGGTGATCATATACTTGTTGGGAAACGTAGTAATTTCAAAAAAAATTCCCACGCACACGCAAGATCATGGTGATGCATAGCAACGAGAGGGGAGAGTGTATCTTCATACCCTTGAAGATCGCTAAGCGGAAGCGTTTATCAACGCGGTTGATGTAGTCGTACACCTTCAGGATCCGCCCTGATCAAGTATCGAATGTACGACACCTCCGTGTTCATCACACGTTCAGCTCGATGACGTCCTCGCCTTCTCGATCCAGCAAGACGGGCGAAGTAGTAGATGAGTTCCGGCAGCACGACGGCGTGGTGACGGTGTTGGTGAAGAACAATCTCCGCAGGGCTTCGCCTAAGCACTACGGAAACTATGACGGAGGATAAACTAGAGGGGACGGGGTTGCCGGCACACGGCTTGGTGTTTCTTGATGTGTCTTTGGTGCTACCCCCGCCCCTCTATTTACATGCACTACAAAAAAAAGACACATCTGTGACATTTTGGGCCGAACGATTTTTTTCTGTCATACATATGACACTTCTATGACGATAATTGTGACAAAACCCGGTATCATCATAGATGTGGTGGGCTCCTACTTCTGTGACAAAAAAGCATGACAGAAAATGGGCTTTTCATCCTGGGCGGTCCGGAGACGCAACTGCATGAGATTCTTTGGGCCGTCCATGACGGAAAAAACCATGGTAGAAGTGAGGGGGAGGAAAATTTCGGGGAGTTGTCGGTTACGGTGGGAGGTCGGGGGCCGAGCGATGTGCGTTTCTCTCGTACACATATGCGCATGTGTACGAGGCGTTGGCTCTAACTGAACCCGAGCGAGGCGTTGGGATCTAACTGAACCCGAACGATTGCACTGCAGGCTATGCGTTACTGAACCCGAGCGATCAATCGATTGCTGTTAACTGAACCTGATGGAGCGATTCCTTCGCTACTGCTGCTAACTGAAGCCGGTCGATTGGATGAACAGTGAGTGTTGCGGGGGGGGGGGGGGGGGGGTTGGATGAACAGTGAGCGGTGGCGTTGCCTCTGGATGAACAGGACCCCGTGGTGTGGAGGGCTGGATGAACAGTAGACGGTGGAGGGGTGGCCATGGAGGGGTGGTTGAACAGGACCCCGTGGTGTGGAGGGCTGGATGAACAGTAGACGGTGGAGGGCTGGATGAACAGTAGATGGTGGAGGGTGGTTGAATAGTAGCCGGTGGAGTAGCGCACGGTGGAGGCTGGATGAACAGGAGCCCGTGGAGGCTGGAGGAGGTCGACGGTAGCCCGTGGAGGCTGGAGGAGGTCGACGGTGGAGATGAACAGTATCACGTGGAGTCCCGTTTTGCGGTACACCACACCCCTCCCGATGAACAGGACTCCCGTTTCGACCGTAGCGCTCCAACACAAGTCTGTTTCGTCTGTTTTGCGGTACGCCACACCCCTCCCGATTAACAGGACCCCTGTTTTCGACCGTAGTGCTCCAACACAAGTCCGTTTCATCCGTTTTGAGGTACGCCACACCCCTCCCGATCAACAGGACCCCCGTTTTGACCGTAGGAGGTCCGTTTCCTCCGTTTTGCGGTACGCCACACCCCTCCCGATCAATAGGACCCCGTTTCGAACGTGGCCGGTCGAACACAAGGTCGTTTCCTCCGTTCTGCGGTACGCCAGGCCTCATTTCCCTCGCCTGTTCCGTCCAAGCCCTCCCGATGAACACGACCACGCATTCCGTTCCAACCCAGCCGGTTGGCTCCCCATGAACACGACGACGACGTTGTTTCTCCATTCCGACCCAGCAATGTACGTATGCGCGAGTAGGCGTTCAAGACCCTGCCCGTATGTATGTACGTGGCCATATTTTCTTTCTTGCACCCTCGTCGCTGTATGTACGTGTACATGCTACGTGCCGCCTCTACTACGACACGTGCGCGCCTCTACTACGACACGTGCGCGCCTCTACAACGACCAGTATGTACGTACACGTTCGCGACCAGAATGACAACCGTACGTACGCTTCGACCAGGTGGGTCCCGACTGTCAGGCACTTCCTTGCCTGCGAAGATGTAGCTGGTGGGTCCCAGCAGTCAGGGGGGCGAATCATTTTTTTTGCTCGGACGCACTTCCTTGTGTGCGAAGATGTAGCTGGTGGGTCCCAGCAGTCAGGGGGAAACATTTTTTTTGCAAAATACGGTGGCCCGTCCGGTGGGTCCCCGGTGTCAGGTGGAGGAATAATTATTTTGCGCGTAATAAGGAGGCCCTTCCTTGCTGCGGCCGTGGACCCAACTGTCAGCCTCTCCACGTACAGTCCACGTCCGATGGAAGCCATTCCTTGACCACGTTGACTACGCCGCGCCGAGAGCACCAGGGCGGTGGACGACGGCGGGGCCTAGGAAGGGGATGACGCAGAGCCAGGGAAGACACGGCAGTGGATGCCCACGCGTAGAGGAGTACGAGGGTTCACTAGTTCGCTGCGGTGTGAGGTTGCCGTCGCCGCAGAATAACAAGGGGTGTGGGTGAGTAGAGGGATGGCCTGGACGGCGGTGGGAGTAGTAGGGGGCGGTGAGGCCTCCGCCGCATCGCAACCGGCCACGGGAGGCAGGAGCACGAGGCACAACCGGCGCTGGTTTGGGCGGCTGGAGCAAGAAGACCAGAGGTTGAAGAAGCACTACGACCGTTGGATGGACATAGTACGGTCACTGGAGCTAGAATCGTGCATATTGACTAAGTTGACAAAGCCCTCCGTCCCCGTAAACTTAGTAGGCCCACAAGTCAGCCTGCCACTATACTGGGTCCTAGCTAATAGGGGGAGTATTCATTTTTTTGTGCGTAATAAGGAGGCACTTCCTTGCGTGCGAAGATATAGCTGGTGGGTCCGAGGTGTCAGCGGCGGTAACATTTTTTTTGTGAAATACAGAGGCCCTTTCGGTGGGTCCCTGATGTCAGGTGGAGGAATCATTATTTTGCGCGTAATAAGGAGGCATTTCCTTGCGTGCGGTCGTGGACCCAGCTGTCGGCCTCTCCACGTACAGTCCACTTTAGATGCATGTCGGTTGTTGACCATGTTGACCAGGCCGTGCTGAGAGCACCAGGGCGGTGGACGACGGTGAGGCCTAGGAAGGGAACGACACGGAGGCAGGGAAGACTCGGTAGTTGTTTCCCACACGGAGGGGAGTACGACTGTACGAGGGTTTACTGGTCTGTCTGCCGTCGCCGGAGAATAACAACAGGTGTGGGTGAGTAGAGGGATGGCCTGGATAGCGGTGGGAGTAGTAGGGGGCGGTGAGGCCTCCGCCGCATCGCAGCCGGCCATGGGAGGCAGGAGCACGAGGCACGACCGGCGCTGGTTTGGGCGGCTGGAGCAAGAAGACCAGAGGTTGAAGAAGCACTACGGCCATTGGATGGACATTGTACGGTCACTGGAGCTAGAATCGTGCATATTGACTAAGTTGACAGAGCCCTCCGTCCCCGTCAACTTAGTAGGCCCACAAGTCAGCCTGCCACTATACTGGGTCCCAGCTAACAGGGGGAGTATTCATTTTTTTGTGCGTAATAAGGAGGCACTTCCTTGCGTGCGAAGATATAGCTGATGGGTCCGAGGTGTCAGCGGCGGTAACATTTTTTTTGTGAAATACAAAGGCCCTTTCGGTGGGTCCCTGATGTCAGGTGGAGGAATCATTATTTTGCACGTAATAGGGAGGCATTTCCTTGCGTGCGGCCGTGGACCCAGCTGTCGGCCTCTCCACGTACAGTCCACTTCAGATGCATGTCGGTCGTTGACCATGTTGACCAGGCCGCGCCGAGAGCACCAGGGCGATGGACGACGGTGGGGCCTAGGAAGGGAACGACACGGAGGCAGGGAAGACTCGGCAGTTGTTTCCCACGCGGAGGGGAGTACGACTGTACGAGGGTTTACTGGTTCGTCTGCCATCGCCGGAGAATAATAGCAGGTGTGGGTGAGTAGAGGGATGGCTAGGCCAGTGATGGGAGTACGGTGGAGCGGTGAGGGCTGCGCGGCAGCACAGCTGGCTGCGGGGAGGAGGGAGCAGGCAGTCCCGCCAATGCTTGTTTGAGCGGCTGGAGCAGGAAGAGCAGAGATTGAAGAAGCACGACGGCCGTTGGATGGACATCCAACAGTCACTGCTTGTGCATCAACCTTTTTTTTAAGGAAAGCCTCAAATCTGTGGAAAACAGCATACAACCCATCTGCCATTATTTCTAATAATTTACAGCCCATTTGCTAATTCTTAAGGTTTTTGTTGGAGCCCATATTCTTTTTGTTAGCATTATAGCCCATATTGTTGCCATGGTTAAAAAATTATATGAAATTTTGCATATTTCGGTGCGGTCCGAACAGTTTTTAATCCCGAAATTTCGACTCACATTCAAACTGATTTTAAAAATAAATGTATATCAATATAAAATCCAACAAATTCTCCACGCATAAAAATTAATGTAATTTAAAATCTTGAAATGAAAAAAAGATATTTGAAACTAATTGCGGGTTTGATGTGTTTTAAAAATGTACAGCCCATTTCTCATTACTGATAGGCCATTTTCTCGGCCAGCTGAATGAAGCTCTCCTCGTCTCGAAAGATTTGTAGCCCAACAGGTGTGACAAAGCGACTTACTTGGCAAATCACAAAAAAACTGGGCTGTGGCCTTGGACCCAGCTGTCAGCCTCTCCACATACAGTACTCTTCCGATGGAAGTCGGTCGTTGACCATATTGACCACGCCGCCGAGAGCACCACGGCGGTGGACGACGGCAAGGCCTAGGAAGGGGACGACACAGAGCTGGGGAAGACGCGGCAGTGGATGCCCATGCAGAGAGGAGCACGAGGGTTCACTGGTTTGACTGCAGTGTGAGGCTGTCGTCGCCGCAGAATAACAGAGGGAGTGGGTGAGTGGAGGGATGGCCTGGCTAGTGGTGGGAGTAGTATGGGACGGTGAGGCCTCTGCGGCAGCATAGCCGGCCACGGGAGGCAGGAGCATGCGGCACAACCGGCACTGCTTTGGGCGGCTGGGGCAAGAAGACCAGAGGTTGAAGAAGCACTACGGCCGTTGGATGGACATCGTTGACCACGCCGCGCCGAGAGCACCAGGGCCGTGGACGACGGCAAGGCCTACGAAGGGAACGACACGGAGCCGGGGAAGACACGGCAGTGGCTGCCCACGCGGTGGAGAGTACGAGGGTTGACTGGTTCGGCTGCCATCGCCGGAAAATAACAGGAGGTGTGGGTGAGTAGAGGGATAGACAGGCCAGGGATGCGAGTATGATGGGGCCGTGAGGCCTGCCCGGCAGCACTGCCGGCCACGGGAGGCGGGAGCAGGCGGTTCCGACGGCGCTGGTTTGGGCGGCTGGGGCAGGAAGATCAGAGACTGAAGAAGCACGATTGTCGTTAGATTGACATCTAACGGTCTGACGCTGGTAGAGTCGATTGTTGACTAAGTTTCTTTTTTGTGAAACCTTGTGTACGCATGAACTTGGTAGGCCCACAAGTCAGCCTCCAAATCTGTGGCAGACAACATAAAGCCCATTTGCTATTTTTTATAATTTGCAGCCCATTTGCTAATTCTTAAGTAATTTATTACAGCCCATTTTCTGCCCAGGACCACGGTCAAAAAGTTCAACCTTATTTTGCATATTTCGGTGGAGTCCGAACTGTTGTAATCCCGAAATGATAAACATTTTTTAAGAACTTATTGATTTGCCAAAAAAATCATTTTGTTTTTGTGAGCAAATAAGACGTGGGACAATTGAGTTGGTTTAAGGGAAAACCAGTGGTAAAAAAATCAGCGCTGGGTGGGAAAAAACAACAAAAATAAGGATGTAAATATGAAAAGGGAATTTCATGTGTTTTCAATATAATGATACGTGTATATGAACTAGTAAAACTATAGGTAGAGATTAGAAAATGGATGTAGGACATGCGTTTCAAGAGGAAAATAGAACTGGGCTGTGTGTTTGATTCAGTAAAAAAACTGCCTGCGGATGTTGTAAGACAAAATATAACTAACGCTGGCGGGCCAGAGGCCAGTAGATACCTGCTGGATCTTTGTGCCCCGTTGTCGTCATGGGCTGGGCCTGTTAAAAACAAAACCAACCCTGGGCAGTCTACAGCCC
The DNA here is from genome assembly GCF_018294505.1 of Triticum aestivum. Classification (NCBI taxonomy): domain Eukaryota; kingdom Viridiplantae; phylum Streptophyta; class Magnoliopsida; order Poales; family Poaceae; genus Triticum; species Triticum aestivum. The sequence goes on along the minus strand of NC_057801.1, from coordinate 805,059,550 downwards.
AGTTGAAACTTGCTCGACCTGAAAAAACAATATACGTGCTCAATAAACGAGAGAATTCTGCAAGTACAGACTGATAACTGGGATGCAGCACGGATATTGTTTTTTATCGTGATAATAAGTGCATGCACTTGTTTCGAAAAAATTGGAGAACTGGGAATTCGAACGGCGGGTGCTTATGCTACCCATCCAATAAAAATCAGGTGCCTGAAAAATCGTTTCGAAACAAATGATTCAGCTTTATATCCACGCCGACCCTCGGCATGATGGTTGGAAGCAAATGCAAGTTCATACCAAAAGATCGTTAACAACAATACCAACTTGCGGATGACAAGGTAGTACAACTACCAATACCTAACTAGCTTATAATCTTTTACTCCTGGCCCTAGTGTTCGTCTGGTAGAAAATCTTGCAGAGGACCAGTTCCCGCTCCTTCTCTTGCTCCAGGTCCCCGAGGTGGTACTGGTGCATCACCCAGTTGGTCCTCTGCTGGTCGAAGTTCTTGTTGGTGTGCAGCACCAGAACCTTTTTTGCTGCCCGTCTGCCGGCCGTTGACCATCACCGGCAAGGTATTGCCGGTCTTGTGCCACATCGCGTGCATGCCGCACTCCGACTGTATCTTGCGACGCGTCCACGTGCCCCTTTTGAACGCCCTGGAATTGCGCTGGAAGAATTGCTTCCTTAGGCCACTCAGTGTGATACCTGCAGTATTGTGGAATACAGGTTTTAGTGTACGTAGTTGGCATTTTCATAACATCTTTGGCATGTTGCAGTCACTTGTTTCACTTTTTATTAACTGTCAAATTGTAATTGCTTCACCAGGTCTGCGTCTAAAAAGAAAAATAGAGCTATAAACAAAGGAATATGTTTGTGCAAGTAGACGGCCGATCGGTGTCTTACCTGGAAGTTTCTCAGGTTGGGTGTAGCATATGCTGTGCTCGCTGTCGATGGTTGGTATGAACAAATCGATGAGAGACTGAAATCTCGCGCTGTCAGCACTCACTTTGGCCTCAAGGTGCTCGATCAGCTCCTGATCCGTGGGATCGAACTTGATGCCAGCGGGCAGCACCGGCGAATCCTTCTTCGACTTGCATCGGTAATTCTAGTTATATGGTACTCAATGTATGATCAATCGACTGTTTTAAGTGAATGATGAAAGATTTCGATAGATAAGTGGTACTCCAAATCTGAAGTCCAGAATACCCGAACACGCCGCCGGGATTCTTGTGTCACCTCACGCGCAGCGTGTTGTCACGTCAATTCAATGTGTGCACATGCTGAATAATTTAACCGACGTATACTAGTACTGCTACTGTACTACTTACTAGTCGTATTTAGTGTCACAATTTATACATAGGTTTAACTAACAAGTACACACTTGAAGCCTAACTGATATACATATATATATATATATATATATATATATATATATATATATATATGGCTTCTGCACAGCATCTCCATCATCATTATCAGTACATCCTACGCAGGTGAGTTAGGATGCACTTGAACCCGAGAAGGTATCTATCCTTCAAACCAGAGGAGTGCTTCAAACTAACAACAATACATAATATCCAACAAAAGAGGGTCATGCTACAATAGCAGAATACATGGCTCAGTCTAGATATCAGCACGAATCAAGTTGTGCATATTTGCTGTTGGCATGAACCACATCGCCGCATGTCGGGTTTGCAAAAGCCATCCATCGCATGGAAGCTTGATGCCTTTCACACACTGAAGATTACCTGGCAACAAGCTGTGTCGACGAATCTCTGGATATGGTGATTCATGAAACCCATGGTATGATGTGTAAACACAGCCCCCCCCTCGCGAATGGAAGTTGCATAGCACAGTAATCATCGCCGGTGATATGATCGATGATTGGTTGGATGATCGGATAATTGAGCCCGAGGAACAAGGAGTGGTTGCCGAGGCTGTAAACCCGCCTCCAGTTGAATACGCCTGGCCCAACGGAGCTGGGATCTTTCTCGAACACGAAGCAGCCATAGCCATCAATGTCAGAAACGCCCCACGCATTGTACTGCATGTGGTTTGATGTAATGGTTTGGTCAATTTGGTACGTGCGAATGAGCATCAAATGACCGCCGTCAGCTGAACGAGCGATAAACCACCACCCATCGGCTGGTATGATTCCAGGTCCTGGAATCATGAAGGCCAGCGCATTTGCGTCTGCTGCAACAATTCAAATTGGAGACCAAAAGGACAAAAATAAACAATCATGTTCAGAGTATGTGTGGAATTAAGATTATTATAACAGTGACACATATCATAGACAGAGAATTGCAATGCCGTGGTCATAATCATACCCCAAGTTAAAAAAATAAGCCAATGGCTTTCATATTCTAGCAACATGTCATGGTTCAAACATCATGTAACAATGAGAGGAAAACAGCTATGACAGCGCCTACTCATATTCTACCATAGCACTTACTACTACTGTTCTCATATCAACTCTAAGCAATAACATGCGTTGTTATAAAAATCTTGTAAACGAGAGTAACATATAGCAATCATGATGTTATGCTCATAATATGTATTCTAACAATCATTAGATGCCAATTGTTCTCATATCAACTCTAACAATAACATGTGTGGTCATAAAAATCTAGGAAATGAGAGGAACACATAGCAATGATGTGGTTATAGACATGCTATGCATTCTAAATTTGTAACAAATGAACAGGCAGTCGTATTCATAAGGTAAAGATGAGATGAGATAGAACAATTACACGATGATAGATTCCACCAGTATAGGCAGCCAATCTGTGCGTCGACCGCGTAAACGATGCCATCATGCACTATAGCATCAGACAGAAATGTTGCCTCAACAGGATTGATGATGAGCCATAACCATGTATGGCGACCGGATTCCAGATAGACTAATCCCATGTTGAACAAGGCAATGAGCTTGTAATCCATGTAGTCTTCTGATGGTGTGGGCACTTCACAGATTACAACTTTCTGCAAACAGAGGTCGAGCCAAAAGCTTGACGCGTCTCGTGCGTAGTAGGCAGGAGTGTCCGGCGGGCCGCGAGGCTCGATGTCGGCGGTATCCAACGATGGAAGGGTGATCTCTTCGCTGGGTGTAGATATCCACGAGACGCCACGGACTACCGGTGTGGTGGATGAGGACGATCCAGTTGGCCTTCATGCCCGCCCAGTAGTGGCCGCGCATGAAGGACAGGTGGACGGGTAGTGGTAGCATGTCGAGGGGCACCACGGCAACCTCCGTAGGATCGTCAAGTCGGTGTCTGGGCCACCTGCGAGGATCGGGCATCAGCAAGCAGGGTGTCTTCAAAAGAGCCGGCCGGTTGCAGACGAGTAGATGGTACAAAGACGCCGAGCATGTGGCCAGACGGACGGTGCTGAGTAGGTCCATATGACTACATATCTGCTCCAAGAGAACATCGGGGAGGGAATTCCAATCGCGGCTCTGCGTGTCAGTCGGTTCTGCCATTGGGGTTTTCGGTGCCTGCGAGCCAGCGGGGAAGTGGATTCGGGCGGGCGAGCGAAGAAGCTTCTCCTCGTGTGGCCGAGCAGTGAGCGGGGGGATATGGTACGCGCGAGCTACCAAGGAAGATGGCGCGGGCGGGCGAGCAGTGAGCGGGGGTAAATGGTGTGCGGCCGACGATGGGGAGAGAGGAGGAAGAAGAAGAGAGGAGGAAGAAGAGTGGAAGACGGGGAAGAAAGTGCATTAAATCTCAATTCTACTAGTACTACTACCTAGGATATACCGTCCTTCGGAGTGTAAATAGTTACACCGATGACATGTGGGTCTACCACAAGAGGGCCCATATGTCAGTTAATGGAGGACAGAGGTGCGTAGGCGTATTTGCGGAAGCGTGCTCTACTGGCAAACATGATGGCAGTACTGGGTAAGGCTGATTTAGTAACAACAACACGCTGGTTCAGCTTATTAATTACGTGTCCCATCTGCTGCAGCGTGTATTGTCACTTCACTGCGAAGACTAGTTGAATAGTTCTCTATGACCGAGATGGGGAATAATGGATCGCGAGGACTTCCTTTCTACAGTATCCCTATGCCTCTACGCTCACTTCACTCATTTTGCTCCGTACCTAGTCACTTGTTGAAATCTGTAGAAAGACAAATACTCCGTATTTGGGAACAGAGGGAGGCTTTTACTCCGTACTATTTGGGAACAGAGGGAGTATCACCATATGGAGGGAACAGAGGAAGCTTGAAATATGAACATGTCAATGGCAGGGAGTAAGCCCCATGCATGCATGCATGCATGCAACATGCAACACTCACACGTACACATGGACGCACGCAACACTCACGCACCCATGCGGCACACAGCACACGACGCAACACACACAGCTCACGCTCAAGTGCTCAACCTACTCCCTACGTCCGTGAAAGACTGTACATTTAGAGATTTACACATTGACCAGGGCATAATTAACGCCCAAAAGTAGCAGACTTATGTGTGCATGCGACCATTGAGATAAGAAGATTAAATGAAGGCCGTTGCATGCTGTAATTAAGGATAGACATGTAGCCTATACCTACAGCACAAGTTGGTGCATTAGTCAATCAATATCGATTTAGATTAAAGGCTAAATGCATTGGAAGTGTAGATGTACATTATGTACCACACTCTTTGTTTTGTAGCCGATGTACACTCTTTGTTGGAAGACCGAGGAGGACACGTGCATGCACTCACATACACAGCCAGGGCGGTTTTCGCGCGCAAGGGTTGGACTCGTGTCGCGCCTGCGTAAAGTTTTGTTTAACTGATTTATTTGCCTGGCCAACTGACAGGTGGGACCCAAAAACCAGGTAACCAATTTAACCATCAACCAAAGTGCCACGTCGACTATGTGGCCCGGTCAGATAGGCGTGCAAATACAGTCCGATGCAGCTAGTGATCATATAATCGCCGCAAAACTATATATAGTGACCATAAAGAGCGTATTGTTACATACGTTGACCCGCCAATGTATTTTTCTCGTTCAAAATATAAGCCAATTAATCGGAAAGGACGCAGTATGGACTACTACTCCTCCGTTCTAGGTTGTAAGTCATCTTACGACAAAACCAAAATAATCCCAAAACACTTAGGCGCGGTGCCATTAGGTTCTTACCTCGTTTCTTGTTCTTGACATATCAACCAATAAGAGAAGTAGGTGTGCATGCTTTTAATGACTTGAGACTAGCAAACATGACATGCAGTGGTTAGTTCATTGCATGCAATGCTATTAATTAGCAAATGAACATTAAGTTTTTTTGTTTTCCCCTCCTCCTTGGTCACGGTGCACAACCTAAAATGACTTACTCACCTAGACGGAGGGAGTACTAGTACTAGTACTCCTTTGATGTGTCCCGTCAACTCGCCGAACGAGGAGAAGTTTGCTTACTACGCCTCTCCCTCGCCCACGCGCGCGGTGGTTCGCAGGACGAGGAGAGGGTTTTTACTACAGCGCCCTCTCCCTCTCCCTCCCTCTCCCTCTCCCTCGCCCTCTCCCTCGCCCTAGCGGTGGACGTGCAGCATTTCAATCGATGTTAGATTGCCAGAAGCATATTGTACTGTAGTATCATCATTGTTGGACCTTCCGAAGAGGCGAAGAGCCAAGTGCAAGGTTCACACGAGTACGAACTGTTAAACCTCCTGAAGAGGCAAAGAGCCAAGCGCAAGGTTTTATAGGAGTTGTCGTCCTAGTAGGAGTGTACTACAACTATAGCGAACGATGCTACTGTATGATGCCGCCACGTCACGTATATCCAAAGCTATGCCACCTTTTTTTCTCAAAGAGCGTGTTGGAGCCCGTGCAACAACCACACAAGTTGCACGTACACATAACACATTTACTAGTAATAAATTCTAAAGGACAAATGCCAGTATGCCACACAAGTTCATCTCCAATTCATGTGATAAATTTGTGCACGACTAGTCTACATATATTCACAGCGCTACCGTTCACAATTACCGTACTCCACTTACACGTTATAGATGGGCTACATGCATGTCCTCCTCCAGGTTCCAGTCCCAGGTGTTCTTCATGGATGGCACGATCCATAGCGGTGGGCAACGGGAATCATTGTCGCAGCTTTCTAGTCCGGTTCCACACGATGGAGACTCATCCAAGCTGAAGCGGCATAAATCAGGGATAGCGTGTCCCAGCATGTCGTTCATCCGGCGGTGCGCAATGAAGACACAACCATGCTTCATGAACGGCAGGCCTTCCGTGTCGTGCACGGAAGGTGGCATCCGCTTCACAATGGGGTAGCTGTCCCCGATGAAAAGCGAGTACTCTCCAAGAGTGTTCCTCGGCACCCACGTAGCATCACGGGGGTCGAACTCGGCGCGTTCATCTGGTACACGCGGCATCCCAGATCTGGACACATGGTGACGTACATAGTCAAGGTCCATGCATAATAATGTTGTGCTCAAATATGGCGGTCAGTAATACTGTGCAGCAAATAGTACTACTCCGGTATAGAGGAAGTAAAATAACCGGCTTATTATATATAGCCACTCTTGGCTACATGGATGAGATAGTAAGACATGGAAAAACAAAAATGGTGGCAGCTAGTGGGTTCAAGTCTTCAAGGGCCTAGCTAGCTATACGCGTCCTCCAAGGTAAAAAGTACTCCTACTAGTACTACTACCTTCGTCCGGATTTATTGGTCCCCATTGTGTTTCGTGCCAAATTTTGACCATAGATTAAACTAACAAAATGTTCACGCATGTCACCAAACATTATATTTTTGAAAACTATGTTCAAATACGAATCCAATGAGATAATTTTTCTTGACATGCATTAACATTTTGTTAGTTAAATCTTTAGTCAAAATTTGACACAAACTACAAAGGGGACCTATAAACCAGGACGGAGGTAGTACTAAGTATACTACTAGTACAACAATGAAAGAGAAGGCGAGAGGGTTAAAAAAATGGAATACCTGGGTAGATGGTGACGGTCCGATCGTGGTAGATTGTGTGACCATGTTGCACATCAGTGGTACCATGGGTAACGACTTCTAAGATAGTTGAACCCAATATGCTAAAGTCAGCTACAAGGTTCCAGGTTAGACCGAATCGCGGATGCAAATGCACATCCAGGATCGGCGATCTTATTTTGATCGGGGGATGACTGGTCCCTGCAAAATAATGGAGTACCGTTAGGGATGCAAATGATGGTTTGTGCATTCCGTTTGTAATCTCCCGTACCGTAGGATGGCAACCAGATGAAACAAGTCCCTGGCTTGTCACCGCAAAGATGCGGCCTAGATGGCGCACAATGTCTTCGAACATGTAGGGGTACAAATCTACCATCGCCAACATGCGCCAGCGTCTACCGTTACTGCGTCTTGCATTGATGGCAATCCTTATGTCGAACACCGCGATGAGATAGTAATCGTCGTAGCCGCGTCGCTTTGTCGGCGGGTCCGCAATTGCTATCTTCTTCAATCTCATGTAGGCATCATCATACGTATTCAAGCCCAGCCAGTCCGGAAGGCCGATCCCGATGGTGGAGAAGGGGTCTACGGGAACGGCCACACTGCTGTGGATGTTGTCCAAAATGATGGTGGTATCCGGCCGGAGGTATGCAAGCCAATCTTTCGTTGGCACCGACCCAGACCTATATATAAGACGGTGGGCAGTGGAGAAATTATGGTATGGAAATGGAATAACTAAGTACTACATGATCAAACTCCATTACTGACCAGCTCAGAGGACAAAATCTGACAACCTCTCAACGTCAGCAACTCTAGCGGAGTCAACGTGCAACAATGGCCAGGGAGCGGTGGACTGTTCGAAGGATTGTCCCATAGAAGAACCTTCTCCTCGAGGACGCATGGAAGACCAACAAGCATGGCCTTTTCCCAAGCCTGTTTAAGCAGCGTCTTGAAAAAGTTGGTGCAGGAAGCACCGAGTCTTGCGGCGGTGAGGACGTCGGAGCGGCGTGCGATTTCTCCCAGAGGATCGTCGTCCAAGGTCTCCCAGCCCCGACGAGGAGGAGAACCGCCTGGCGAATCCATGGGAGCAGCGACGAACTGCCTTCTCTTCGGGGGAGGGGAACTGGCGAGGAGGAGATAAGAGCGTAGTAACCGCAGGGCCTCGTCCCTTCCAACTGTAGATCGTTCCTCAGCGAAGGGGTGAGGCTATTATTTACTACTAGTACTAGCATTATGGAACGTTATGGGATTGCATTATACTGTAAATAATAGCACTAGTAAGAAATTTTTGGCACTAGGTAGTAGTTTTTGGCGTGGATTAAGAAATTTTGGGTATGTTTTTGCCATTTTTTGTACACGCCAACTAGTGTCAAAAAACGTCTTACATTATGTGACGGAGGAGTACGTACTCGTACTGTAGCAGTACCAGTATTACTTTTCTCAACTAGTAGTGCGATGTACTGTACTTCTAGTCTAGTCTAGTCTAGTCTAGTATAGTGCAACAGTTTTGAACTCTTGAATCTCAGGGCCAAGGAGCTACAGTTGGAAGTGGAGGGTACTACTGTTCTCTAGAACCATCGCTGTACTATCAATGCAGGGGAAGTACACCTGCGTAGTGGCCTAGTGGGTACTCTCGGTGTTATATTCAGCCGCTCCTCTCATGTAGGAGTAGCTGGCCTACTCAGCCGCTCCTCTCACGCACACACTAGCAGCCTATTTATCAGCGACGGTTACTGCGGGGGCAGAACATTTGAGTTATTTGATACAGCGAGACTAGGCTTTTCGCTTCCATTTGTGGAGGTGTAATGGATCTCGTCGAACTTCGTTAGTAGTAGTTCCTTCTTTATGAATGAGATGAAGCAAAGCTTTTGCCTCCGTTTAAAAAAACACGTCAAGAGGAATTTCTTTTATAGTAGAGCCGATAATGGAGTGAAGTCTATGCGTGCAACGCCACAAGCTACAGAGTAGTAGTAGAGCACCTGACATACGGAGCCATATTGCACAGTTCCCAATGCCCTGCCAGGCTTTTCTGGCTCATCGGGCTTAACTGGGAGGGGCTAGTTTAAATATGCTACTAGCTGATGAGGAAGCTGCAAGCGAGGTGCGGCTAGGGCGAGCACGCGAGCCACGGGATGCTAGGAAGGAAAACCCGTTCACGTGGCTAGGTTGTCCAGTGCACCCAGATTGTGGGGCCGCATGTCCGTTCGACTTGAAAACTCAAACTACCCGTGTAAAATATTGCTCGCAGCGAAGTGTAGTAGTACTATTTTTTAAAAAGGCCGCTGTGTGTTCGGCCGGGATCGAACCCACAAAACGAGGTATACACTCCCGCGACCACTAGTAGTACTCGTTGGAGTACAACGCAACCTAGAATCGCCTTTTGTCGCTAGTAGTACATACATTGTTCCTTACAAGAAACCCCTAATAATGCAAGAAACCACTAAAATGCCAAGAAACTACTACCACTTGCATACGTGGCAGACTTAAGATAAGACTACCTTATCAACCATTCTACATGCTCTTACCAACAAAAATCCTCGAGTGACCTCCTACCTCCGGCCCGTCCACCTAGTCATCCTCGGCCATGGGACGCAGCTACCGCCGCCGGCAAAAGGCGAGGTCAATACTGCCGGCGGTGTGGAGCCCATGTTGCAGCAGCCCGGATGCCAGCTCTGTCCGGCGCTCGCGGCCGCTAGCTAGCCAAGATAGCTCCGTCCAGCTGCTTGTCTGCAAGGTTTGCTAGCTAGATTGGCACGGCAGCACGGCGGCTTGCTCGCGCGTGCCGCGCTCAGGCCAACCATCTGGCTCGAGCAAAGGCCAGCGTGGTGGCTTGCTCGCTCGTGAGCCACGCTCGGGTCAGCCTGCCAACCCGTGCGGAGGCCAGCGCAGCGACTGGCCCGTCCGATGGAGCGGCGGCCAACTCGCTCATCACCGGCGCCACTGACGAACACGCATCAGTACTGTTTGAAGTAATCTTTAGGAAAAATAATGATTTGAGGGGGAATAACAGGATAGAAGGTCAGATGTGGGTCCCTCATGTCAACGGTCAAACCAAATGTGTTGGTTTAAGCTGCCTCGTCAGCAAGGACGTGTGGGCCAACCCTGTCATAAATGGGTTTAAACGAACCTAATCGGTAGGAGTACTAGGTAGTAGTTTTTGGCATGGATTAAGAAATTTTGGGTATGTTTTTGCTATTTTTTGTACAATAGATTCTTCCTAGGGCTGGTTGAAAGTGGTAGTTTTTTGTTAAATACTCTACATATTGTAAGTAGGAGTGAAAGTTAAGCTTTGGAAGCCAATAAGCAAGGCTAGTTACATAGTGCATATGTGTACATGATTGAAAGTAAATATCAACCATGAGTGACTAATATCTTGATGGAAAACTCGAAACTATGGAATACTTAGGAAAAAAATGCATGGTTGGAAATACTAGCAATGTTCATGTCCGTTGCAACGAATCATAATTAGAATAATACTTATTCACAAACTTGGTACAAAACACTCTAATTTTGATATACATATGTTTCAATTAGAATATATTCCTTGGGCTGCTTTGGTGAGGTCAGGGAGGGATGTGGTTGGTTTTAAGATACTAATTATGGGTTTTTCTGCAAATTGGTAGACAAGTGGGATGTTGGTGAGAAAAGGCAACAACTTACCTCACAATCGTTAGATGTAGATCTAATGGTCAGAAACGACGGATGGCAGACACACCAGCATCACCAACTTAGTCTTGTGTAGGAGTACTAGCAAGATCCGTGCATTGCACGGAACATCAAGATGCATTTTTTTTATAAAACACTTGTTGTGATTGACCCTTGTGGGAGTAATCCCATGTGTAAAAACTAATGATATCTCGAGAAATATGAGATAAGGTGAAGAGGAGTGGGGTGTGGTGGTGGTTGGTTGTCGGACTGAGCGGAGGCATGGGGATTGACGATGCCGGCAGCGGCCACCAGGCCAGTTTGTTCTAGAGGCTTCCTTTCTTAATTGCTCAACAATGAGGTTTGTTGGAGATAGGGATGAACGAGGGAAGGACTTGTCTGCAAATGTGGAGAGGGGTGCGGGTATCTTTTAGCTTAATTTCCATCCGTCAGATATAGATTGGACGGTCTATATTGCAAGATGGCACACATACCATCATCACCACCTCGGTTTTTTATAAGAGAAGAAATATAATTATGGAGATACAAACGTATTATCTATACTTGCTTCCGTAAACTAGCATCTACATTCTATTCAACGCCTCGGCATGTGGGGCCTTAGCACAATGACTTCTCGACTGTGTAAAACAAAGATTTTCCCATCGCCGACAAGGAGGGGGTGACGGCGGCGCGCTTTTTGGCTTGCTCTAGTCCTAGTAGTCATACTAGGTGGTCTAAGCACGTGTAGATTTATTCTTTTTCACGTCTCGTGTTCGCCGTACTGCCACGACTGTTGATGAATAGACGGTAAGTTATTCACGGGGAAACCCTTGATGAGCGTGTTTGCGAGAGAGAGAGACAGTGTGCATGTGTGATATGTTAGAGACTGATGCAATGATAATAGATTCTTTGTGTCTATGTGTGTGGAGGATAGAGAGAGACATGTACATGGGGCTTCGTGTTGTGTAACATGGAGACACATATACATAATTAGAGAGTGAGTGTGTGAGATACACATGCAGACATGGGGAGAGATGAGGATCCAGATAAATGGGTGTTTGTGCGTGTTTGTGTGTGTTTGTGCACGCGTTTGTGTGTGAGAGGGAGAGAGTGTACGTGGAGTAGAGAGACCACTGATGATGTAAACCTAGTATAAGGGAAGGGGTAATGGTGTGACATTTGTAGTAGCGGGATAGCACGGGTGCGGGCTGGGGGAGCAGACTATTTGGAAGAGACATCGAGTGTGTGTGTGGGAGAGGGGTGTGAGAGCGAGAGAAAGAGAGAGCTAGTGACGGAGAGAGAGAGAGAGAGAGAGAGAGAGAGAGAGAGAGAGAGAGAGAGAGAGAGAAAGAGAGAGCTAGTGACGGAGAGAGAGAGAGAGAGAGAGAGAGAGAGAGAGGAAGAGAGGGGGCGAGAGGGGTCGTTTGTGTCCATAAATGGCATATATATAGGGAGACAATGTTGATGTTCTCCGAAATTGGCCTATGAACGGAGACGCAAGGGAAGTGAGTCATCGTGTGTGTGATAGGGACTTCATGAGAGATCTAGAATAGGTGGTGTAGAGAACAATGTGCGAAATCGAGAACGATTATACATTAGGGAGCTATGCAAAGAGTCACGACATATATGTATGCAGGGAAGGAGCTGGGGCGGGTCCGCATGTGGGAGAGATAGAAAGAGGAGAGTGGTGCACAAGGAGACAAAGTGTGCTTGTTTGCAGTGGGTGTGGTGTGTGAGGTGAGTGGCGAGAACCACATAACTAGGGAGATGGACGTTTGGGGGCGATGTTTTGTGTGTATGGGAAATATACACTCTACATAGTGCGTGTGCTTGGGTAAGAGAGATAGCGGGAGACCTAGAGAGTGAGGGAAGAGATGTGTGCATGCCCGAGAGACAAAGTGATAGAGACCTATGTTGGGGTCCGGACTTTACAAGAGAGAGGGGTGTTAATGTGCTCGTGTGTTGGTGTTTGGGGGAGAGAACGACTTCTCTATGTGTGTGTGTGTGTGTGGTGGTGGTGGGGGGGGTTGACTTCAGATAAAGAGTGAGGTGTCTATATTTGAGGGACTTTAGCGTAATTGAGATATTGTGCACTCATGGTTGATCCATTTGTTTCACAGTTTGTACTATGAGATAACGATACTTTTGAACATGCGTGATATACCTTGATGTACCAGAATTACAAACCTAAGATTGGAATTTTGGAATTCGACTCCATCATTAGCTTTTGTAATTCATTTAAACGGAGGTACATTTTTTAAGCCGGGATTTCGTGATTTCAAATTCATATATCAAACCTAGAGATATACACATACGGGCATGTTCAAACTTTATAATCATCCACTTTATTCATACACATACACATTTTTGCTTTTGTCATCATATTTAGGATAAACACATTTGGAATTTCATTTGAATTGGACCGTATGATGGTATTTGCTTGTAGTAGCTCAATGATCCATATTTGAATTGAATGGACAATCTAAGTTTCGAGTTGGAGACATTGATTTTCAAAACTTGCACATTTTTTTGCGTGCAAAACAAACAAATTGTCGGCCATGATATCATAGTCGGCCGTACGAGAGCAGAATACTTATAATTTTGGGCGCCAAAAGCTTTCAAACTTCCCGCTCACATCGAAATATCACGCGCCCGAAAGTTTAGCCCTGCGATATTCCTGTTTTACCCCTGCCACATGAACGGAAAAGGGCTGCTTTGGTAACTCCATTGTTTTCCCCTCTTTGCCCCCAACATTCTTCCCCAGAGCCCCTCCCCTTCCCCTCCCCTGACCCCCCAACCACGGCAAGCCACCGAATCTAGTCCTCCGCCGCAGCGGTGGACCTCACACCCCGCCAGATCTACCTTCCGCACCTTGGAACCCCCAACTGCCAACTCACCACTTCACCGGAGCCGCTTCAGTGACTGGCTTGTCCACCGCTCCACATCTCCTTGACCGCCATCATGGTCCACCACACCGGATCTGCTTAACCGGCACCCTCCACCACAACATAGGCCCTTCACTAACTCCCTCGTCCGCCCCTTCGCTGGCCCTTCATACAAGCCCTCGTCCAACGCAACAGATCCGCCTCACCGAAAGCACTATACAACTCGCCCGCCGAAGCCTTCGTCCACTACACCGGACCCGCTCCACGGACGCCATATCAACTCCGCCGGCCCTGCTTTACCAACGCCGCAGTCTAATCAGGTTATTTCGATTTGTACTCCTTCAGTTTCTCTCTTTATCATGCAACTGTTCACTTACCACAGATGAGCTTTCTTGTATGTCGACAGGCACCGCAACCGTAGCACCGGAGCCGCTTCAGCGACAGCGATAGCCGGCCCAAACTCAACCGCAACACGAGCACCATCGACGATCCTTAGCTATCAAGTATGACAACGATACCCATACGCCACCGAGAATCAGGTACTATCATCCAACGGCCGGCGCCTACGTTCACTTTCCTAGCATAAGCACCACACCTTTGAATTTCTTCAGGGCCTCATTCAGTTTTTCATGAGACACGTTATTCTGCTTGCACCTGTAGGGCCATACTTCTGGCAGTGAACATGTTACATGTGCTAAATTACATACCAGTGCACATGTTGGTTCAATCAGACTGCTTAATGTTCTCTATGCTTAATTACACATCAGCAAACTAGCATGTGGTTCCGCTGCTTTTTGTTCGTTTTACCCTACATTTTCTGATGCTAGCTATTACATCACTGCTCCGAGCCTCTGTTCATTACTTGTTTGTGTGTTCTTGATCTTCCCAAGTTGCATGACTAATTTGATGCTTCTATTAATTATGGAGCTGCCAACCCCATCAAGCAAAATATTTGTTCTTTTGGTGCTGGCACCTCGAACAAGCATAAAAATAGAGGGAAGCAGATATATTGTCGTGTATGCACACACCCTTCTTTCATTAGTTTAGATGAACCATTGATGATCAATTCGGACCAGTGCATGCGATTAAAATTAATTTTACCTAAATAGATGGTGCAGAATAAACTACAACAACTAGATTTGCAACCACGGGATGCTGACGATATCTTCAAAGAACATTGCAACAGCAGCTAGGCTTCACAGCAACATATGGTAAGCCAGTGTGTTTTAGTACATGTGAAATGTAATGCGAGTGGGGCTGCTTTCTTGTCTTGTGCCCTCAACGTGTAATCCTACAAATTACAAATAGTTCAGTTGTCTGCTTTGCTGTATTGCTTGATTTGAATGCTTGTTTGTTGTTACGCTATACCTGAGTTGGCCAATATGTCAGCAGTGCCTGCTGTACTATCGTAAAGAAATGCATGCCTATTTCATTGAGTCCTTAACTTTCCTCTCAACTTCATCACAAGACTGTCTTCGTAGTTTATATGAGGCCACACTGTTAAGTGCTTTCTCAGATTATTTCAACTGCTTAGATGCCTTGGCAACTTAAATATAGCGGTTGTACACTCCCTTTCAACTAGGGATGTCAACTGGGTCTCGTTTAATCCTGATTAAGGTCCACTAGTGGTATGATAGTTGAAAAGAGTTTTTGTTTTTTAGGAAAATGAACTAGGCAGGTTGCAAAAACTAACTAGATGGCACTGGCGATGTCGTTTATTTGCCACGTACATCCCTAGTTTCATCTTACCATTTTAACTTCTTTTCGGCTGATGCTGCTTCGAACCATTCAATATAGTTTGCCATGCTCGGCAATAATTCGTCCGTCGTTTACCATGTAAGCTTACTGCCTGGATCATACGATAACTATCTCTTACTTATGTCCGGCGGAAACCTTTCAGGATGCCGTTCACACTAGGACACAATGTACAACCCCAGAATCTATTTGTGGAAGCAGTGCGCCATCCATGTTACCAGATGGTAGCAGTTCAGAGGCAACACCGCCGGAGAGCAGTCTGAGCACAGATATTATAGTGCTTGAGGCTCTACTAGAGGCAGAAAGAGATGGTGTGGCTGCCATGAATGAGGTAATCTTTATCTTGAGGCTGGAAATTACGGAATTAGCGGCACGCATTATGCAAGCAACCCAAGAATTGGAGGAAGTAAGAATGTTGCATTTGAAGACGGAGGAGGTCCTGCTGTTTCTGCTATCTGAAGCCCAAGGTAATCCCGGTTCTTCTTTAGATACCAGTTGAAATTGTCATTAGATTATTGTACTTGCATGTTGTGTCATGTCTCTGAATGGATTATGTTGCAAGACCCCCTATGTTGTCCGGAATTCCATGTTGTCCATGTGTTGTAATGATCCGAATTTTTTAGGCGAGGTAATCCTCAGTACTTGTATGATTGACATAAGGTGAACTGTTTTTCGTGTGAGCATATTGTATTGGATGAAATAACTGTTTGAATCAGAGTGTATCCAACCTACTGAATTCGAAGATCACGGCATTTCTAAATCATAATCATATATAAAGGTGGAATAAATCTTTGTTGTGGTTTTGAAGAAATAAATAACAAAACGTATAATTATCTGTGGATATTCGTAATCGAATACAAACTGGATTTGAATTTAGTTTGCCAGGTCCCAGGGCAAACGTGAATGCTAATTCTCCCAAGTTTTGAACGAAGCGGCTAAACACCCACTATAATTTGTGGGCTGCCCGAAGCAAGTGTTTGCGAGATGGAAATTACTGTCTACCCCTGACACTTGACATCCTTATCGACCGGATTTACACTGCTGTCGATAGGGGTAGACTAGTAACTTCAATCAGACGTGACACGACGGCCTCTGAGCCCATTCAGACACGGTGGGCGCCAAACGTGGGCGGCAAAACACATTTGATTCAAGCTCGTCCGAAAGACATGTGTCTCTTCCTCCATTTCCCCATTCATACACGGTGGGCGGCAAAACAAACTCTCCTCGTCCGAAATCGATGTAGGCTAATATTTTAAATAGGGGCAGATGTGTAACTTCCATCAGACGTGACACAACCGCCCTACCTGTCAGCCCCGTTCATACACCGTGGGCGCCAACCGTGGGCGGCAAAACACCCTCTCCTCGCTCGAAATAGTTACCGGCAAATATTTGGGAGATGCGAGATTACCGTCCTATCCCCAACCGACGCAATATCGGAAATTTTAAACGGGGGATAAGTTCGTAACTTTCCCCCATTTCAGAGAAGCGCGTCCCAAAGTTTGAGATCCCCCCTCCCCTCCATTTCCCCATTCATACACCGTCGGCGGCACGACAACCTCCGCACTGCGGCCAGCCTCCTCCGTCCGCCACCCCATCCTCCACCTTGCCGGAGCCGCTACCCCTACCCCGTCGTCCACTTCAAGAGATGGACGTCTCTCATCCACGGCGCTGGACCAGGATCCTTTCATCGCCTCCTCTCGCTTCATCGGCGCCGTCGTCCACCTTGCCGTTGCCGCTCCTACGACCGCCTCGTCCACGGCAACAGGATATATCCCCCGACCCGGCCGTCTGCCGTCTAAAGTCTTCTTCCCCGCCGCCGACAGCCATCGCACCCGCAGCACCCTCAACGTATCAGCATAGGCCTACACGGCGTCGCAAGAGAGGTGGTACTCTTCCATATGTGCTTAAGTTATTGATCTCACCCGGAAAATAGATCGTAATTTGTTTACTGTACTTTTCTTGTCCATACCAAATCGTAGTGGCTAGTTGAAAGCAAACATTGGTTGCGAAGTAGCTTTGTCCGGTTTGCACCTTCAGATCCGCCATGGCACGGGCACTATACTCGTAAAGCTTATGGTTTCCCCCCTTTATATTCACTACCATCATCGTAGGTGCTTCGTGTCGTGCTAGCACTGCTCCTCAAGACCTCAACCCAAAGCTTACGTGTTGAAATACGAATCTGATATGATGCTCATATCACTAAAACAGAGAACGTTTAATTGGTCACCTAATGTTCCTATATTCGTTTCGAAAAGCATGTGCGCCACCCACTGGTCCAGCTAGTTCCACTTTCCTGATTTTTCTCTTGATGCTTAGGGTTTTCCCCTTTTATCTACTCTACTATGATCTCCGTAGGTGCTTTCTGTCGTACTAGCATTACTCCACCCTTCAAGCTAAACAACACAACACTCAGAATTCGAAAGCTTAGTTGTTCAAATATGATTGTGATATGATACTGATATTAGTTAACCGACACATTTAATTGGTTAGCTAAAGGTCCCACTTGAGTTTCCAAATGCATGTCGCGACATATAGAGAGACAGCATAATTGCATTTCTTTGTCACTTGTTGACCGTACTTTCTTGTCCATACCAAATCTTAGTTGTTATTTCAAAGCAAACATCGGTTGCTAACTACCCTTTGCGCGGTTTGCAGCTTCGGATATGCCATCCCACTGCCACGGTCAACAGTGTACTCATCGTGCTTATGTTTCCCATTTTATGATGACCACAATCAGCCTACGTGGTTCGTGTCGTAATAGCACTGCTCCACCCATCGAGCTAAACAAGCTTAGTTGTACAAATTCATATATGATATTATTGCTGATATTAGTAAAACTAAGAGATGTTTAATTGGTGAGCTAAATGTTCCTAGTTTAGTTTCGAAATGCATGTGAGCCAGATATGGAGAGACCGGAAAGAATAGTATTTCTCTGTGCGCTCTGGTTCATCATGGGTGGCCAACCGACATTGTATTCAAAGACTTGTAATATCTTCAATCTGCTTGCTCTTCTGCTCTTCTTTAAGATGATACTCTTCTCTTGCGGTCGACTGGTCAGGTCGAGTTGTTCTGCTTTACTATATGTTGAAGCTATCATCTGCGAAGTGTCATCACTTCTGGAGCTCTCATATTTTGAGGAGTAGGCCACATTATATTAATGCACACAACAAATTACAGCATGCATGGCATCTTTTAAAAGAATTGCAGAGATAGCACAAAGGGGTTTACAGGGAGGCAGTATTGGATTAGAATCACTTCTGCATTACAAAGAAAATCTCACTTGTTTTTATGTTTTCATGCATGTCAGATATTGAACATTATCAAAATGAATATGAGAATGGGCGCACGAGAGGAATATTGCGGAACGATCCACTGGCTAACAAACTTGGCATGGTGGAGGATGGCCTATCTTATTCACCCATCAAGGTGCTTGCTCTAACTTTGCAAAGTTGTATTGGTCGCACATATTTTGCATCTGACCTCTTGCATTTCTTCTACTTTGTTACACCATCTGCTTAGTTTAAGCATCATATATGAGTATATGCCATAACTATCCATTTTCTGTACCTATTCCATGTGTCGTCACACTATGTTTTTCCAGTCAAATGTTGTTCTTTCGTGATAGATGTCCAAAAGGAAGAGGGTGAGTGCAGATCCTCAAGGAGTACAAACTAGGTATTTGGAAAAGGTAGTGGTACCTGTTAAATCAGATAGATCAGCAGCCACAGAAAACACAGGCCCAACTGTACCACACTTTACCCCTACTCCAGTGGCCAAACCCCTATTAGAACTGCTGGGAGCCCAGCGTCAGGTACTGTCTATGATATCAATTCAAAATTTGAACTCCTAAATTTCTGCTTGTGCCTTACCTTCTCTCTTGTATGAAAACTAATTTCAGATGAATCTCCTTGCTCAAAGGATCATACGATCTCAAAACAATAATGGGCTCTGCATTGCTCTTGTCAGTACCTCTCTCCCTTTTGCCTTGTAACGTTGTACTTAATTAATTGCTATTTGATTATGTATCATCAGTCTGCACCTGAGCTTCATTATCCTCTGTTTCTTCCAATATTATTTGATCTATATTTACTCTTTGCAAAATGTAGAATAATGGCAACGCTTATAAAGAATTTTCTTTGGGGAATTTATTGAATTATCCTTCCATCAACATGGAGAAGGGCTTTGTCCAGCCCGTGTTAACATGTAATGTAAGTTCATCCTTCTCAAGCCTTCAAACTTTGTTCTAGTATAGATTTGGATAGGCATCATTGCCTCCACTGCTGTTTGCTTTGCTGTTTACATCTGATTGGATGTTTGCAACAACTACCAGTTTCAAATTGTAGTTGTAAAAACATGTTCCTTATGCAGAACAGATCCATTTATTTGCTTATATAATTGTGAAACCTGTTACGTGTCTCCTTGTTTCTCTTTCAGAGTCGTATCTCTTACGCCAGGCAGAACTTTAGGGAAGATAGTGAGCCAAACCATCTTGAGGACAGCGAGATGACCCCAAGGTCCTGTCTTGATGAAGACAGTGAGTTGAAGCTACTCACCAGCAGGTGTGAGACAACCTCTGTGCAGTCGCTGCCTCAATCAGTTCGACTTCTTCAGTCTCAACTTAAAGCGGAAAGGCTTGCTTCAGCTCAGCTCCGACTTGAAGTCAAAGATGCAATGAAGATGTCAGAGGACTGCCGTGCGCACCATCATGCCTTAAATCTAGTGTTGATGCATCTATCGTTGACACAACTGAGGTCTACTCAGCTTCTTCAGCTGTTTGGGGGGCCCGACCTGGCCAGGCCTAGTGCCTTCTGAAGTGCTCTCAGTTTTGTATATTCTTTTGTCGGCGCGTTTATTTGCACTGGTGGCGAACTTTGATGCCCAGTGGATGTAATATGTGTGATAGCCGTGATAGCCTAGCGTAAGTTGCTTGCTTATTTATTTCCTTGTTGTCTTGTTTATTTGTTTGCTTGTAGTCATTGCAGTTCTTTTTCCGCGGTTTGCTAGTGGCTGCAATAACCTATTTTTTAAAACTAGGCCACAATAACCATGGGCTAATATTTACTGTAGTGACACTGGGCCTCCTACGGGCCGTAGAAACAGTGGGCCTTCTACGGGCCGTAGAAACAATGGGCCTTCTAAGGGCCGTAGAAACAATGGGCTTTCTACGGGCCGTATCATCAATGGGCCTTATACGGGCAGTATGATAACATGGGCCAATAACTATGGCCGTAAACGGGCTAGAGTTGGAATCGTCCGTTCATGGGCCAACCATAACGGGCCATTGTTAATAGGCCATATTTCATGACGCTATGAAAACGGCCCAACATATTAACGGACCAGAAATGGGCCGACTGTAACCACGGGCTGAATTTTGCCCACAAGCAGAAAATGACAGTAACGGGTTGTAAGTAAACGAATGCTGGAAATGAGCCCAAGAATAAATGGGCTCCGAGAAGGCCGAAATATAACATGGGCTGGAAACGGCTTAACGGAATAATGGGCTGTTAATGGGTATAAAGTGATACACTGTTCATTATGGGCCAGTTTCACCACGGGCCGTTAATGGGTGTAGAGTGATACACTGTTCATTACGGGCCAGTTTCACCACGGGCCGTTAATAGGCCAAGAGTTACATAGGGCCTCATATGGGCCGAAAGACGTCATGGGCCATACATGGCCAGAAGTGAAAACGGGCTGGAATCATATTGGGTGGCCCAGATGACGCTACTGGGCCTAATTCGGATAGGGCATAACGGGCCTTGGGTTAGCGGGCTGTAAATGGGCTATATGCGAACAGGCCGTTAACAGGCTTTACATGGGCCGGCCCGCCACCTTTTGACCAAGTCAAACGGGCCGGCCTTTTCACAGGAATGGGCCTCTGTTGGGCCGTGCCACGTGTCGACGTATCATAGGCGCCTTCTGTCCAATGAGTGGATGACATCTGTCCCAACGGTGAGCCGACACGTGTTTCCTCCAGCCAATGATGATTTTACACGTGGAAAATCCCCATTGGTCGGGGCTGTTAACGGGTTATCGGATCCAAAACCCGACCCGATAGCTTAACGGCGTTCCGTTACGGTGGATGCCACGTGTCGGTCACCCTTGACGAAAGCACTTCTGTGACGCGCGATTTATCGTCATGGAAGTGGACACTTCCGTGATGATAATTTTGGTAATGTCATGGAACACTTCTACGACAGCACAGGTATGACTATCTTGATTCTGTCATAAATTTGTCATGGATGTACATGCATGACAAAAAACGCGACCTACTGTGACAAACACGTATCATCACGGAAGTGTATTTTTTTTGTAGTGATATCCGTCTCGGTAGTTCCACAGTCCCACATGTTCTTCATATAGAATGGAACGATCCTTGCATAACACGTGCACCTTGATGCTAGATGTCTCGTGTTGTTGGCAAATAGGGATGAACAAAGCCTCACCGTAAAAAAGTTGGAAATAGATTCTGGAACCAGAACAATCTTTAATTACGGACTATTCCCGAGCTCCTCATCATGTGCGTGATCTCATCCGGGACTCCGAACAACATTCAGTAACCAACATACATAACTCATATAATACTATATCATCAACGAACATTAAGCGTGCGGACCCTACGGGTTCGAGAACTATGTAGACATGACTGAGACACCTCTCTGGTCAATAACCAATAGCGGAACCTGGATGTCCATATTGGCTCCTACATATTCTACGAAGATCTTTATCGGTCGAACTGCATAACAACATACATTGTTCCCTTTGTCATCGGTATGTTACTTGCCCGAGATTCGATCGTCGGTATCTCAATACCTAGTTCAATCTCGTTACTGGCTAGTCTCTTTACTCATTCCGTAATGCATCATCCCGCAACTAAATCATTAGTTACATTGCTTGCATGGCTTATAGTGATGTGCATTACCGAGAGGGCCCAGAGATACCTCTCCGACTATCTCGAAATATGCCAACTCAATAAGTACCTTCGGAGACACCTGTAGAGCTCCTTTATAATCACCCAGTTACGTTGTGACATTTGGTAGCACACAAAGTGTTCCTCCGGTAAATGGGAGTTGCATAATCTCATAGTCATAGTAACATGTATAAGTCATGAAGAAAGCAATGACAACATACTAAACGATCAAGTGCTAAGCTAACGGAATGGGTCAAGTCAATCACATCATTCTCCTAATGATGTGATCCCGTTAATCAAATGACAACTCCTTTCTATGGTTAGGACACTTAACCATCTTTGATTCAACGAGCTAGTCAAGTAGAGGCATACTAGTGACACTCTGTTTGTCTATGTATTCACACATGTATCAAGTTTCCGGTTAATACAATTCTAGCATGAAAAATAAACATTTAGCATGAAATAAGGAAATAAACAATAACTTTATTATTGCCTCTAGGGCATATTTCCTTCAATACTTGATATGGTCAATGATTTAAATGTAATCTTTGGAAAGGGTCTTGCCAGACAATCTGTTCCAAATGACGCTGACGGACGCGCACCCATGTGGAAGAAGAAATCTATATTTTGGGACCTGACCTATTGGAAAGTCCTAGAGGTCCGCCCTGCAATCGACGTGATGCATGTGATGAAGAATGTTTGCGTGAACCTGCTAAGCTTCTTGTGCGTGTATGGAAAAACAAAAGATACACCAGAGGCACAGGAGGACCATCAATATATGCATGAAAAAGATGACACACATCCAAAGCAGTATCAAGGTCCTGCTAGCTATGCTCTTACCAAAGAAGAGAAGGAAATATTCTTTGAATGCCGGCTCGGTATGAAGGTCCCTGCGGGCTATTCGTCGAATATAAAGGGATAAGAAATATGGCAGAGAAAAAATTCCAGAACCTAAAGTCTCATGACTACCACGTGATTATGACACAATTGCTTCCGGTTGCATTGAGGGGGCTTCTACCAAAAATCGTACGATTAGCCACTGTGAAGCTATTTGCATTGCTCAATGCAGTCTCTCAGAAGGTAAGTGATCCAGAAATCCCTACCAAGTTTACAGAATGATTTGGTGCAATGTCTTGTCAATTTCGAGTTGGTGTTCCCACCATCCTTCTTCAATATTATGATGAATGTCCTAGTTAACCTAGTCGAAGATATGGGCATTCTAGGCCCTGTATTTCTACACAATATATTCTCCTTTGAGAGGTTCATGGGAGTCTTAAAGAAATATTTTCATAACCGTGCTAGGCCAGAAGGAAGCATCTCTAAGGGCCATAAAACAAAGGAGGTCATTGAGTTTTGTGTTGACTTTATTCCTGACCTTAAGCCGATTGGTGTTCCTGAATCGTGGCATGAGGGAAGACTAGGTGGAAAAGGCATGCTAGGAAAGCATTCAGTAGTATGTAGGGACGGGCATTCTTAGGCGCAAGCACACTACACAGTTCTACAAAGTTCCACCTTGGTGGCTCCGTATATCGAGGAATACATGGATGTTTTACCACTACAAAAAAAAGACACATCCGTGACATTTTGGGCCGAACAAATTTTTTTCTGTCATACATATGACCCTTCTATGACGATAATTATGCCAAAACCCGGTATCATCATAGATGTGGTGGGATCCTACTTCTATGACAAAAAATCATGACATAAAATGGGCTTTTCATCCTGGGCGGGCCGGAGACGCAGCTGCATGACATTCTTTGGGCCGTTTATGATGGAAAAAACCGTGGGTAGAAGCGAGGGGGAGGAAAATTTCTGGGAGTTGCCGGTTATGGTGGGGAGGTTGAGGGCCGAGCGATGCTCGTTTCTCTCGTACACGTATGCGCGTGTGTGCGAGGCATTGCCTCTAACTGAACCCAAGTGAGGCGTTGGGCTCTAGCTGAACCCGAGCGATTGCACTGCAGGCTACGCGTTACTGAACCCGAGCGATCAATTCCTTCGCTACTGCTGCTAACTGAAGCCAATCGATGCTGCCTATCTGGATGAACAGTGAGCGTTGCGGGAGGGGGGGGTTGGATGAACAGTGAGCGGGTGGCGTTACCTCTGGATGAAGAGGACCCCATGGTTTGGAGGCCTGGATGAACAGTAGACGGTGGAGGGGTGCCCGTGGAGGGGTGGTTGAACAGGACCCCGTGGTGTGGTGGAGGGTTGGATGAACAATAGACGTTGGAGGGGTGCCCGTGGAGGGGTGGTTGAACAGTAGCCGGTGGAGTAGCGCGCGGTGGAGGCTGGATGAACAGGAGCCCGTGGAGGCTGGAGGAGGTTGACAATGGAGATGAACAGTATCCCATGGAGTCCCGTTTTGCGGTACGCCACATCCCTCCCAATGAACAGGACCCCCGTTTCGACCGTAGCGCTCCAACACAAGTCCGTTTCGTCCGTTTTGCGGTACGCCACACCCCTCCCGATCAACTTGACCCCCGTTTTGATCGTAGCGCTCCAACACAAGTCCATTTCGTCCGTTTTGCGGTACGCCACACCCCTCCCGATCAACAGGACCCCCGTTTCGACCTTAGGAGGCCCGTTTCGTCCGTTTTGCGGTACGCCACACCCCTCCCGATCAACAGGACCCCTGTTTCGACCGTAGGAGGTCCGTTTCCTCCGTTTTGCGGTACACCACACCCTTCCCGATCAACAGGACCCCGTTCTGAACGTAGGAGGTCCGTTTCCACCGTTCTGCGGTACACCAGGCCTCATTTCCATCACCTGTTCCGTCTAAACCCTCCCGATGAACACGACGACGCATTCTGTTCCGACCCAGCCGGTTGGCTCCCCATGAACACGATGACGACGCTGTTTCTCCGTTCCGACCCAACCATGCACGTATGCGCGAGTAGGTGTTCGAGACCCTGCCCTTTGTACATACATGGCCGTATTTTCTTTCTTGCACCCTCGCCGATGTACGCACGTGTACATGCTACGTGCGCGCCTCTACTACGACACGTGCGCGCCCCTACTATGACACGTGCGCGCCCACACATCAACCAGTATATATGTACGTACACGTACGCGACTAGAATGACAACGCTACGTACACTTCGACCAGGTGGGTCCCGACTGTCAGGCACTTCCTTGCCTGCGAAGATGTAGCTGGTGGGTCCCAGCAGTCAGGGGGGCGAATCGTTTTGGGTTTTTTTTGCCCGGACACACTTCCTTGTGTGCGAAGATGTAGCTGGTGGGTCCCAGTAGTCAGGGGGGCGAATCGTTTTTTTTGCCCGGACGCACTTCCTAGCATGCGAAGGTGTAGCTGGTGGGTCCCAACAGTCAGGGGACGAATCATTTTTTTTGCCCGGACGCACTTCCTTGCGTGCGAGATGTAGCTGGTGGGTCCCAGCAGTCAGGGAAACGCTTTTTTCATGAAATACGGTGGCCCGTCCGGTGGGTTCCTGCTGTCAGGTGGAGGAATAATTATTTCCGCGTAATAAGGAGGCCACTTCCTTGCTGCGGCCGTGGACCCAGCTGTCAGTCTCTCCACGTACAGTCCACGTCCGATGGAAGTCGTTCTTGACCATGTTGACCACGCCGCACTGAGAGCACTAGTGCGGTGGATGATGGCGAGGCCTAGGAAGGGGACGACGTGGAGCCGGGGAAGATGCGGCAGTGGAAGCCCGCGTGGAGGGGAGTACGAGGGTTCACTGGTTCGGCTGCCGGTGTGAGGCTGCCGTCGCCGCAGGGCCTGGCCAGCGGTGGGAATAGTAGGGGGCGGTGAGGTCTCCGCGGTAGCACAGCCGGCCATGGGAGGCAGGAGCAGGCGGCACGACCTGCGCTACTTTGGGCGGCTGGAGCAAGAAGACCAGAGGTTGGAGAAGCACTACGGCCGTTGGATGGACATAGTACGGTTACTGGAGCTTGAATCGTTTATATTGACTAAGTTGACAAAGCCCTCTGTCCCCTCAACTTAGTAGGACCACAAGACAGTCTCCCACCAAGGTGGGTCCCAGCTAGTAGGGGGGTATTCATTTTTTTGTGCGTAATAAGGAGGCACTTCCGGTGGGTCAGAGCTGACAGCAGGGGGAACGTTTTTTTTCGCGAAATACGGTGGCCCGTCGGGTGGGTCCCAGCAATCAGGGGCAAACGTTTTTTTCGCGAAATACTGGTGGCCCGTCTGGTGGGTCCCTGCTATCAAGTGGAGGAATAATTATTTTCTGCGTAACAAGGAGGCACTTCCTTGCGGCTGCCGTGGACCCAGCTGTCAGCCTCTCCACGTATAGTATTCTTCCGATGGAATTCGGTTGTTGACCACATTGACCACGCCGCGCCAAGAGCACCACGGCGGTGGACGATGGCGAGGCCTAGGAAGGGGACGATGCGGAGCTGGGGAAGATGCTGTAGTGGATGCCCATGCAGAGAGGAGTACAAGGGTTCACTGGTTCGGATGCGCTGCCGTCGCCATAGAATAACAGGGGGTGTCGCTGAGTGGAGTGGAGGGATGCCCTGGCCAGCGGTGGGAGTAGTATGGGGGCGGTGAGGCCTCCGCGGCAGCACAACTGGCCATGGGAGGAAGGAGCAGGCGGGACGACCGGCTCTGCTTTGAGCGGCTTGAGCAAGAAGACCAGAGGGTGAAGAAGCACTACGGCCGTTGGATGGACATCGTACGGTCAGTCGAGCTAGAATCGTGCATATTGACTAAGTTGACAAAGCCCTTCATCCCCGTCAACTTAGTAGGCCCACTATACTGGGTCCCAGCTAGCAAGGGGAGTATTCATTTTTTGTGCGTAATAAGGAGGCACTTCCTTGCGTGCGAAGATATAGCTGGTGGGTCCGATCCGTGAGCGGCGGTAACGTTTTTTTCGCGAAATATAGAGGTCCTTTCGATGGGTCCCAGATGTCTGGTCGAGGAATCATTATTTTGCACGTAATATGGAGGAATTTCCTTGCATGTGGCCGTGGACCCAGCTGTCAGCCTCTCCACATACAGTCCACTTCAGATGCATGTCGGTCGTTGACCACGTTGACCACGCGACGCCGGGAGCACCAGAGCAGTGGACGACGGCGAGGCCTAGGAAGTGAATGACACGGAGGCAGGGAAGACTCGGCAGTTGTTTCCCACGCGGAGGGGAGTACGACTGTACGAGGGTTTACTAGTTCGTCTGCCGTCGCCGGAGAATAACAGCAGGTGTGGGACTATGGGTGAGTAGAGGGATGGCTAGGCCAGCAATGGGCGTACGGTGGGGCGGTGAGGCCTGCACAGCAGCACAGCCGGCCGCGGGGAGGAGGGAGCAGGCAGTCCCACCGGCGCTTGTTTGAGCGGCTGGAGCAGGAAGAGTAGAGATTGAAGAAGCACGACGGCCGTTGGATGGACATCCAACAGTCACTTCTTGTGTGTCAACCTTTTTTTTAGGAAAGCCTCAAATCTATGGAAAATAGCATACATGCCATCTGCCATTATTTCAAATAATTTACAGCCCATTTGCTAATTCTTACGGGGTTTTTTTGGATCCCATATTCTTTTTGTTAGCATTACAGCCCATATTGTGTCCATGGTTAAACAATTATACGAAATTTTGCATATGCCGGTGCGGTCTGAACTGTTTTTAATCCCAAAATTTCGAGTCATATTCAGACTAATTTTAAAAATAAATGTATATAAATATAAAATACAATAAATTGTCCACGCATAAAAATTAACGCAATTTAAAGTCTCGAAATGAAAAAAAGATATTTGAAACTAATTGCCAGTTTGATGTGTTTTAAAAATGTACAACATATTTCTCATTACTGATAGGCCATTTTATTGGCCAGCCGAATGAAGCTCTCCTCATCTTGAAAGATTTGTAGCGCAAAAGGCCTGATAAAGCGACTTACTTGACAAATCACAAAAAAACTAGGCTAGCCATTCAGAAAGAAAAAAAGACTACTGGGCTGGTCTGTGGTAAACATAAAAGAAATGGCTGTCTAGACAGGCCAGAGTGTCCCGCACAACCCAGTTGAGACCCTGTTTCCATTTCAAAAACAAATTAGATAAATGCCACTCCAATTATGGCGATTCCTAAAAATGCCACCAGTATTTCCAAACTTTGAAAAATGCCACTGCAATTTTTGCAAACTTTGAAAAACGCCACTGCATTTTGCAAACTTTGAAAAACGCCACTCCAGACTTCGAAAAATGCCACTAGAAATGGCATGAAATGGCATTTTTCAATGTTTGGAAATTGCAGTGGCATTTCTCGGATACACCAGATTTGGAGTGGCTATCAAATTAACCCAAAACAAAAATAACTGGGCGAGCTGCTGGGTCCCTGGTGTCAGCCGCTCGTTGTGCAATTCTCTCGTTTATTAACTACGTTGACAATGGCATGTGACCCAGATGTCAGAAATCCACTAGGAGGAGCCATTTTTTTATTGGCTTGAAATAAGTAGGCACTTGCTTGCGTATTGCCATGACCTTGGTGGGTCCCTGCTGTCATCCTCTCCACGTACAATCATCTCCTGATTGTGTACGCGTCAACTTGCTAGGCCCACAAGTCAGCCTCTAAACCCGTGGAGGACAAATACAACCCATTTAAAAAAATAATAGCCCATTCCATACATTCAAATGGAAAGTTCAACATTCAGAGCAAAGTAACAAGTCTGATCCACATATAGAGTACTGAAATTCCACGTTGACAACCATCATAGCCAAGTTAACTATATACTCCCACTAATACTCTAGTAGCATACAAGTACTAACTTACTCTTAGCTAACCAGACGATGCCGGCCGCCATCTATGGTACACGCTAAACGTCGGCACCGGCGTCCTACGCCTCGCCTCGGACTTGCAAGAGGTGCGATAGGGCGCGTTGCTTGCACGCGTTGGCCCTTTCCATGCCGGCGTGGTCCACCGAAGCTTCGGCTTCCAAGCAGGAAACCCACTTGACGAGCTGGTAGTAAAATCGGCGTCGCGAACGCGTGCTTGCCCGACAGCCTCCAGGGCTATTTCCCGGGTGAGGGAGTCCTGGGTAAGGGGGTATCCGGACAACCTGACTGTATGCATCATCCGGACTATAGAAGCGTCAAGATACAAGACTCAAGACTTCGGCTCGTGTCCGGATGGGACTCTCCATTGCGTGGAAGACAAGCTTGGCGATCCGGACATTATATTTCCTTCCTTGTAACCGACTCTATGTAAACCCTAGCCCTCCGGTGTCTATATAAACCGGAGAGCATGGTCCTTAGAAGGCCGATCACAATTACAATCATACCATCATAGGCGAGCTCTTAGGGTTTAGCCTCTATGATCTCGTGGTAGATCTACTCTTGTACTACACATATCTTCAACATTAATCAAGTAGGAAGTAGGGTTTTACCTCCATCGAGAGGGCCCGATCCTGGGTAAACATTGTGTCCCTTGCTTCCTGTTACCATCCGCCTAAGACGCACAGATCGGGACCCCCTACCCGAGATTCGCCAGTTTTGACACCGACACCGGGCGCCGCCCTCCATGTAGTCGGCCCAGTTGCGGGCTCTCTGCTCGTGACTGACAGCGCCGGTGCGCTGCTGGTCCATGTCGCGCTAATGGCGCAAATCGGCGATACACTACTCCTCTGCCAGGCGGTCACGTTCCAACAACTCGTGCTCCTCCGCCATGCGGTCGCGCTCCAACAACTCCTCGATCTCCGCATTGCCATCTAAAGACAGATAGAATGCCTCCTCCCTCCGTCTGCCTTCCGGTGAAAAACCAAACACTAGTTCCGGCGTTGACCGCCTCCGGTGTCGCCTACCTCGGACGGGCGGGGGCATGGCGGACGCGGCGAGCAACGTCGGGCTGGTGGGGGCTTATGAGGATATGGTGAGTTGGGTCATGGTGGCAGCGGAGAAGGCTGGGAAACAGTACTTATAGGGGGAAGGTAGCGCGACGGTCATCGGAATTCAATGCATAATGGCTTAGTGCGCCAGCTTGCCGTGGAAAACAAGAGAAATTGAAATTATGACTGTGCCGTCTCGTCCCGTCTGGGTCGCACGCCAGCATGGCGGTCAAACGAGTGCACTCGAACCATCTCCCTCCTTGTCAATAATGATTCCACGGATTTAAAAAACCCGCAACAATTAAAGTGTATCTTTTTTCGCATCAGTTAGCTGCCTTAATTACGGCCGGCTGCATGCAGGCACTCAGAATCGCTCGCAGGCACTACGCGAAGCAGCATGCAACGAGTTGCAGCCGAGGGCACGCATGCAGCCACTTAAATCGTTGGAATTAATTAGGCTTAAACTTTTGCATCCCGTTAATTATTGCCATGCCTTGGTCTTGTTGCTTTGCTCACGGGACTAATAAACCCGGGCGGAGGGAGTACCTTGGTTGGTGAGAGGTTTGATTTAAGCCCTGCAAACCGGAAAGGAGGTACTAGTACGTGCGTGATCCGCTATTTATTCGTGTAGGATCGAGTTGGTTGTTTCTTGAATTGAGCCCTGCAAACCGGAAAGGAGGTAGTACGTGCGTGATCTGCTATTTATCCGTGTAGGATCGATAGTGTAGCTTGTTAGTTTATTCAGAGGTAGGCATTTTTATCCGTGCAGGATCGATAGTGTAGCTTGTCAGTTTCTTCAGAGGTAGGCATTTTTATTCAAAAAACTGCCACTTCGCATCTTGCGTCACAAATAAAACTGCCAGGAGCGCATTTGTAGGCTAGCTAGTGATCGATCAGTAACTTGTAAACACTGAGCGAACAGAAATAAGTAACTATTAATGCATCTGAATGATTCATAGATCATATACAAATATGTAGCTCCAAAAGCAAAGATCAGCCACTTTGGATCTTGCGTCCCAACTAAAACTAACTAGTACGATTCCCATACATAAGACCAACATGTTAATGCATCTCAATGATTCACAGATCATATGCAAATATGTAGCTCCAAAAGCAAAGTTCTAGAAAAAACATCTGTTCTTCCTACTAACATGGATGCTTCTCTTGGCCAACATTCAGTACAGACTGAAAGACAAATTTGTTTGTGAAGTCTACAATTCCTCCATAAGTGGTTTCACCAACAGTTGGAACCATGAGAATGAACCACACATGATGGAGGAACATCCACTGCAATATGATTTGGTCTTGTCTCGATCACACCGCGAGACTATTTTCGGAATACAAAATTTAACTTAGGAAAAATGATGCCCATTGTATAATCAGACCAAAGCAATGAAGCACCTAGTGTTGGCCAGTAAATAGTACAGTACTACTTTTCTGCAGTCCATGAAGTGATTATTCAATCTTTGTGTCTATTTTCAAATGGCACTACATGCAGTGACTATACTATTCTCTTGTGCAGTTCAACCAAAATTGAGGACACTTTGTTTGTTTGCCAAATAGCAATGGGCTGCAGAAATATCAAGCAACTAGTAAACATATACCACACCATGTATTTTCGGTTTAAACATGTGTCTTCCGCTTACCATCTGTCATGTTCTGCACTGGACAATCTGATATAGTTATGTTTTGCCCTGGACAATTTCATACTGAATTTATTTGCTGGTTCAGAGCAGAAATATAGCGCCTATTCTTCATCAGACGAAGGATATCCATGTTCGCAGTGATGGAAGAGGTGAAATCGATACAACCGAAATTGAGCATCCAATCATTGAATCCTGTCATGCACCTCCAATGTAGGTCCACCATGCCAATAAATTCACGTGCAAACCACTAGTATTACTATCTAATGACAGTACAAAAAGAGTAGCAAACCATGTACCTTCGTAATGAACAGCTCATAGTGCTACCAATTGGATATATAGGTTTGGAAAAAAACATGCTCCTAATGTTGAACCAGTTGGACTTTTTGTGTAGTTCCACTAAAATCGAGCATCCCTGTTTGCATAGATATTGAAAGTGTGATTACTATAAAAGTGGCACTAGTTGAAGCATAGACTCACAAATATAAGCATTCCAATTTCTTAATGGGAAAAGGCAGCAAGACTGTTTCTAATAACCTGTTTGAAGGAATAAATAAAGCAACATCGGCTGATGTCAGGAAGGCATACATAGTTTTTTCTGAAAAACTAAGCCATTCCTGACCTTTCCTCTTCTTTCAAGCAAATTTTGTGCAGTTCTACTAAAATAAAATGCCATCACCGCCTTGACAATTTAGTGAAACTGTACAAAAGGAAATGACTTAACATTACATCGTGATGTCAGGTATGTAGTCGACAGGCATTAGAGACAAACATACAGACCTCCTCCGATAACATAATGAACATTAATTTTAACAAAGGTGTGACTAGCTTTACCGGGATAATTTGAGTGAACTCTACACCCTCTGTTTCTTAATATAAGAAATTTTTGCGGTTCAATTTAAAGTACCCAAACGTCTAGTATTTAGAAAAACAGGTAGTAGTTTTCTTGAGCACATATCTGGGAAAGCTTGCCACACTTTATTTATGTCCATATGCTAATGCAACACCATTCGAATACTACAAATATACACTAATCCAATGGCTAGTGCACTAGTAGAGTAGTTAGTTTATTACAGGGTATAGTACAATGGTTTTAGTGAACAAATTTCAATAAACTCTAGCACTGGAAGGTCTCTATAAGAATTAACAATACAAAATGTAAAGGTAACAAGTTTCAGCATTGGTATACTAGTTGTGCATGAGCATTAAATCAAATACAAAAGTCCGAAAGTAACTATCATTATTAACTAATGATAGTATAAAAGAATTGCAAACCATGTACCTCCAAGGTAAATATCATTTCGAACTCGGGGGACCTTAAAAACTGCTATCCCTATCTTGATAATCGATCAAACATAAAAACTTGATTGAACGAATCAAGAGAACAGCTAGAGGAGGAAGTGCCCACTCTTGACCTTTCCTCTTGTCTTCATAATTGTTTGTGTAGTTTAACCAAAATAAAATGACATCAGTGCCTTGGCATTTTGGTGACGCTGTACAAAAAATTAACTTATCTCATGAAAGTGAGGTATGTAATCTATAAGCATTAACAGTGCAAAAATCTGAAGGTAGTAACAACTTTCATCGTTGGTATACTGGCTGTGCAACAGCATTAGAATGCCTTAGCTGAAAAATCTTTAATACATCCACAATCAATAGCTAACCCTAAAACAATCCAGTGACATTAAATGGCATTGCTTAAATTTATCGGTGGCATTAGACTGAGAGCGGCATTAGTTAAATGTGGCATCACTTTAGCAGTAGCATTGCTTGACTTGACTGCTGGCGTTATACTAAGGCCTTTCACTATGTGGTCGATGATGAATGCATTAAAATACTACCAGCTGGGCAGCGATGCCCTGAAGATTTTACTTGGCACCGGTCTCACAATGTTACATTCATAGCCTGACAAAAAAGGGATCCAGATGCTCTATTCACATGAGTTCCCTTAGCCTGATTAGCTCTTTGCAGTGGGCCATGAGACAATTGTTTATTGCTTTCTACATTTGGCACCGGCTAGGCATCGGAGTAGCTACTTGCTCCGGTTCCCTGAATTTTTTTATGGCACCGACTGGGCAATGGAGGGCATCGGTGCTAAATAAACCAAAAGTGGATTTGGCACCGCTTTTGGCCTACATAGCGGAGGGCCTAACAACAAGAAAAGTGGCAATAAGAGCATGGGAGGCCCATTCGGATTGTGGGCACACCAGTACGATGTACCTCCACGGACGCAGAGTGGTGAGGGAGGTATGGTTGCCCAGAGCAACAAATATCCAGGCAGCATATGTGGATTACGTCCCATTTTTGTTCTCTTTAGCCACCTTTTTCCTATGTGAGGACAACAAACCGATCGACCTGGTCATTCTCTATTGCGTTGTCATGCCTTTCTACCCTTCTTCAACCAAGAGACACGAGACTTGTTCCTTAGCTACTGATTTTCCCCTTTTCAACCTAGATGCGGGTTCGAAACCTACTCTCTTGGACAGTACAGTCTCCCTTCCTTTCCTTATTCAACCCAGACATGGATTAGTCTGCATGAAGTAGGGTTTCCTTTAATAGTGCAAATTATGGTTTTCATATGCGTGGCCAGCAGAGCAGAGGATAGCAAATTGGGAAGATGGTGGAGTGGAAAAAGATCCACATGCAACGACGTGGCAGATGGGGCAATAGAACAAGGGTATGGTTCGAAAAGAGGTAGCATACCTGAGGGTCGGCGGAAAGTGGCTTCGCTCGTGGCCGTCGTCCTCCGCACACACTACGAGAGCGAGCTTGGGGACGGAGGACATCCTGTGCGGGCGCTAGGTCTGAGAGGACGACCTTGTCGTCAGTGCATGACCTCGCTCGCCGACGACGAGTGCGTCAACGCTGCATGTCCTTTTCTTCCCCGACGGATCTGTGACCACCGGTGAGGAGGGAGAGAGGGGCCATCTTTTTTAGATCTGGAGAGAGGGTGGTAGTGTGAGAAGCAAGTGGGAAGCCCTTGGCAAGAAAGCGCTGAAGCTCCAGCCTATATATCTTTTTTATACTACTAGTACTGGAGGTGGAGTAGTCGTAGAGTAGTTTATATTTTCTCTGCGTACAGTACTAGTTAGTCCTGCTTCACAACTGAACTGCACGCCATTAAAAAAATAAAGGTCGATAACTAATGCGGCACCTCGGGCCAACGCGGCCATATCGCCTTTTGCACAAGAAATTACACACCTTGTTTCGTTGACATGTGGTCCCGTTCCAACATATCAGTGAGACTACGGCAAGTAGTAGGAGTATTTCCGAACGGACGTGTAGGCTGGGGCGCCTCTTCATGAACCGTATCAAACTGGCAACCGTCCATTGACTCTTCGCCTTTCCCTCTCGATTTGGAACTGCTATCGCACGTTGTTCCTCTCCCTCCTCCATTTCCCTTTAGCCCTTCACCCTTTCCTCTGCCATTGTTCGATCGTCTTCTCCATGGAGGGAACATGCCGGAAATGACCCTGTTATTCTTTCCCCGATCTAAAAGATGACGTGGTGGATGAACTCATTGATCGGTGCGACGTCATCACCTCAGCTAGCATGGCAGGTTCGTTCAAGCCCATTCTTGACTCAACTAATACCATCATTACAAGGAACCCAAGAGTCAAGGAGCGGTTTGATCTCCCGTATCTTCTTTGCCGTTACCCTGATGACTGGCGCTGGCACGACGGAGGCCTCGCCCTGTGCAAGTTGATGCCGCTTGATAATGATACATATGATGTTAAGATGCCATCTCTTGAGGGCAAGGCATGGGCAGGCGCAAATCGATATTGAGTTGTTTACATTGGGTCCAATTGTGAGTGGGAACTTGTGAATGTGTACACTCGTGACCGGGCTCCACTTCCAAAAATCTCAGCAGACTGCCCAGAGGGTGAGCACACCGGTATTGTATGCACGTTCAAATACGATCATGGTGACTGTCTTCTATGGAAGATAGCAATTTGTCGAGTTCCAAACCGCTCTTGGAATTACAACAACTATGAAGTTGTTGGTATCCTCGACAAGCTTGTTGCCGTCCTTGGTGGTTTGACTCGATGGATATTGCTCAAAATTCAGTTTCTGTACACGGATGAGTACTGTGATGCAATTCAATACGAAGGCCTTGTGTTTGCTGCCACCACTCATGGCACTATTTTTGCATGGAATCCTTATGCTTTCGGTATGTTTGTCTTCCACCGTAATTATAATTGTTTCATCCACATGCATGCGGGTTAGCAAGTTTCCCTTTACTAATTAACCTTCTTCTTGTGTTTCCAAGGTCCTGTGAACATTCCACCACCCATACATGAAAATTTTTATAACCAAGGGGGAGATGACGATGGTGATGATCACGAGCATGAGGACGAGCAGCGCCCATGTACTTTGTGGCGCCTGGGAACTAATTCCGATGGATCACGTCTTCTTGTGTGTATACAGCCCACTGATGATGTTACTGCTAAGGAAGCAGGTGTAGTCTCCCATGGTCGCACTCTCTGGACCTATTCCAACACCCATTGCATGGTATTCAGGATGGATACGAGTGTTCTAGCGCCAACTCTTTCTCCCTGGTACAGAATTGATAGTCTTGGAGAAAACTCGCTCTTCCTTGGACAAAACTATCCAATGATGGTGAAAGGCGATCCAACTGCCGTTGACACAACGTTACTACCATCTTTGAGAAGCAACTGTGTCTATACCTCAGACATTTGGGTGGTTCCCTACCCTGGTAATGATATAGTAGATCGCTTCAGCCTAGATGATCAGTCCCGTGTTGGTCTCCAGATCGACAATGGATGGCCTGTACCAGAGAATCACTTGTGGTTCAAAGCAAGCATTTCCAACACCGAGGAATGGTTCAGTTTAAGTTCATTTCATTGTTTGTTATCTGTTGTGTGGTGAAAACTTTAGTATTTATAATGTATCCTCATTGTCGATGTGGGTTGATGACCTGTTGTATGTAATAAAATGATATGCCTGTGATAAACTTACTAAATTTATGAATGGCTTTCGAGTCGCTTCTTTGAGTGAGTGGTGCCACGAGGCAAAAAAATATTTTCCGAATACATAATTGTACGTGCATTGCAACAGGTTATCGGATGAGGCCAATCAACAATAGAAGTACACTATTTGTACTAGCTTCACATGCTTCGCGCGTCGTGCGGGTGTTTTTACTGTAGCCACATTGTACGTAACCAGCACCTCGAATCCTCGATACTAGTACTATATAGTAACTAGTAGGAGTAGTAGGGTGGCATGGGCCAGAACAAGCATTCACATCCAGGAGTAAGGCACACGCCACCATCACGACTTCCATCTGACACCATATTTTTTGGAGTCCATGCTAGAGCAATCTCTTCAACCTCATCGTTTCTCTAACTCAGCCATCGCGCGACGGGCGAGGTGGGGGTTTGCCGATAGTCGGTTTCCTCAACTGTGGTTCCACTTGTAAGGCCAACTCCAACGCTCTACCAATATATGGATGTACTCTTCTTCCCAATACAAAATCTTGCATCCATTCTACTCCCTCCGTTGCACAATACATGCCTTCTATTTGGCAAAATATATATGTATCTAGACATGTTTTAGTATATAGGTACATCCATTTTTTGGACAAATGGAAGTCAAGTATTTTGGAACGGAGGGAGTACACAATAAATTTATTAAGTTAGCACAACTAGTCTAATCCGAGAGCACAACCGAAGATTTGGTCAGGTTCTTCCTCCTTTTGCCGACACGTGGGACATCCAGCATCCAGGTCGTGTCATGAAAGAAAATAGTGTGGTAGTTGAAGCCACAAGATATGCATCTTGGGTTAAACTGTAAATAGAATCTTACTACTCTTGAGTAACTCCAAAAGCGGCCACCTAAGATCTTTATTGGATTTGTTTTTCATCACCAGCACGTCGAGGTGAAAGATGTGCAGGTTCAGTGGGTCCGCTTGCGTTTTCACTGACATGTGGGACCGCATGTAAGCAAACAGACATTGGGCTCCGTGCGTTCACTGGCTGTCTGAGAAGAGAGATAGAGGAGGGTTGAGCACGGACTGCAGGAAAATTGTTCTACGTACCTCGATATAGGCTCGATATAGTGGGGTGGCATGGGCCATAACTAGCATTCACGTCTAGCAGTACGGCACACGCCACCCACACGAGTCCCACCCGACACCAATTTTCTTGGAGTCCGTGCTACAGCCATATCTTCCCCCTCCTGTTTTCTCAACCATCGCACGGTGGGAGGGGTGGGCGTTTGCCGATAGTCGGTTTGCTAAACTGCAGTCCAACTTGTGGCATGCCGGACCACACGCATTTCCGCTTGAGCGGCATGCCGGACCAACCGTGTGGGGGTGCGACGCGAACACGGCAGGCTTTTCCTTTTGAACTCGTAACTTGTAAAATTTGGTTCTGCTCCATGGCGCGACCGATAGATAGAAAATAACGATTTTGCCTAGAGTAATGAGAAGTTTGGTTCTGGCGCCAGTGGAGTACGTACAAAAATTATGACATTGATGCGAAAGGTAAGATTATTACTGTAGTATCATATACTACAGTAATGGATTTGACGGTAAGATAAAAATACATACGGATCCATCAATAACATCCTCACGCCCTAGTGCGCCGGGTCACCAACCGACGTGTGAGGAGCAACGACGTTGGCGGTGAGCTCAACATGCTTCTGAGCAGTGCCGTCCAAGGTTGCCCTGCGGTCCAAGAAGGCCAGTGTCCTATCGTCCTCCTCTTGCATGTAGTAGTCCTTTTGGACGATTTGCGCATAGACGTGGGTGATTATGTCGATGGTGTCTTGCTGCAGCAGGCGCTGCGCGGCGAGCGCGACCTCGAGGTGGACATTCTTCGGTGCGATGGCGGGCAGTCACAGGGCCACCAGTGCATCGAAGAGGTTGTCACAATAGTGGCCGTTGAGGGTGGCGGGTATCGCAGAGCCTGGGCGCGTCGGCTGGAGGCTTACGTCAAAGTCGTCCGCGAGATTCTTGACGACGGTGAACTTGTCGAGGAAACCAACGAGGACCTCGTCGAACAAGGAGACGAAGCTGTCGTCCAAGCGGCCCCTCGCCCTGGCGGCCTCAAGCAATACTACCTGGAGACGTTCCTCGGTGCCGGGCCGCAGGCCGGTGTCGTGGACCATCTGGCACAGCCGGCTGATGCTCACGCTCATCGCCTCCATGGGTCTAGCTTAGCTTCTAGTCAACTGATCTTGCGATTCGAGTGATCACTCTTGCCCTTGGTTAGCATGCGTAGGTGCGTAGGATTTCGTACTACTCCTGGGACCTCTACTGCACCTGCCTTTGGCTGTATGATAGGTGGGCCAGCGACCCCCTGGGCCCACGTGTCATTCAACCAAAGGCAGTTGTCGTAAGTCAATGAAGCTGCGTCCCCCTCCGTGCCGGTGCAGTATAGTCATCTCACCGGACCTCTAGTTGGGGCCAAGCGAGAGAAGTTTGATGTTACTGGTTTATTGGTCCGCTTTGCATTTTGCGCCAAGTTTTGACCTTTGATTTAACTAATAAAATGTTAATGCATGTAAAAAAATGTTCTGTAAGTCACCTTACGAAAACCAAATAATCCCAAAACACTTAGGCACGGTGCATTAACTCCCTCCTTGTTTCTTATTTCGTGACATATCAACCAATGAGAGATGTGGGCCGTGCATGCTTTCAATGACTTGAGACTACCAAACATGACATGCAGTGTTTAGTTCATTGCATGTAATCCTATTAGTACCCTAGTTAGCAAAAAAACATTAAGTTCTCTCGCGATAGGAATAAAACACCATGTATTTATTTAGAGAGGGAGTAGTACATTTTTTGTAACATGCATTACTAGATATTGCTAGTCAAATACTAAAATCCAGATGGACGTGGTAGTACTCCTAAATCCAGACGGTGGTGCTACTAGTACTAGTAATAGTACTACCAATGTAGTAGTAGGAGTACTAGCACTGTACTACCCGTTGGTCAAATTATTACGTGCTTCTCCTCACAGTGAAGTGACAAGACCCTGTGCCGGAGATGACACCTGAGTATAGGCGCCGTGTTCGCCATACCATAGTCAGCCTCACCGTATGTAGTCACTATCATCATGGCTGTAGAGCTAGCCTGCTTACAACTAGTAGCCCTGTTCGACATAATTTCCTGTGCGTAGATGCCCGTGCATTGCACGGAACACCAAGATTGGGGGTGGACGGCTCCGGCAGCAGCCATCGCGCTAGATTTTTCCACGGCCTTCTAGATGTGGTGGGGAGGAGATAAGGCTGATTGTGAGAGACAAGGAGTTGTTTGTAAATAGGGAACAAGTGCGGGCATCTTTTTTGCAAAAATGGAGAATCTTGGTTTGTATGCGTCAGATCTAGATCCGACGGCTATTGGTGAAAGATGGGAGGCACAACATCATCATCAACTCAGGACCTGTTTGATTCGCAGGATTTTGAAAACACAGGAATAGGACACGACAATATTACAAGTTTCAGACTGATATTACAAATGTTAGGAGTAATGCTGCACCTACGTAGAGGGAATTACTAGGAAGTTTACGTAAGAAACTTTCGTTACTTTAGGTGGATGCATCATTATCGTACAAACTAAAATCCACCGCCCTGACAAGTCACTAATGGGCATATAAGTTTTCGAGTCTCTGGCCACTTGATGTTTCAAAAACAAATTCAGCTTCTGCGGAGACTTTGTCATTTAGGCTTAGACGCTTGCGGTGATCAGCACGCCATTCATTGTTGCGCCAGAGAACGCCAAACCTCATTACCTTGAGCACACTTGCCTCTAGAACAAAGAACATGGCCAATTTAATCTCAGATGTGCTGCCTCGGAAGTCGATCAAATCAATTTCTGTAAGAGGGAGATCAAGGCATTCGACGAGATTGTTATAGTGCAACACATTTTTCACTTTCGGGTCTTTTTTTATCTGCAAAAGAAGAGAACATATTAGAGCAGCTGGCTGCATAAGATTGCCGTGTCATCAAGAGGTACCAATATCATTAGCTGATACGATAGGGTTGGCTAGCTAGTGATATTTTTTCACTCTCTCTCTCTCTCTCTCTCTCTATCTCTCTCTTTCTGTTTCCTCTCATTTAACTAGGAGCACATGAAGAGTTTGGGCATTTCTTGCCTTCCACTATGTGGCCGATGCCATATTTCACAAAAGTATGCCACATAATACGCGTCGATGTCAAATCAAAAGATTTTGGCACCGCTCTCGCGATGTTAGAGAGTTGGCACCGCTGTGCACACAGACCCACATGTATAAACAAATCAATCAAACCAACTACACCAGCTTCTCACTCTCCCAAACAAGTGTTTTTTTATTGCCTCAGTCCTCTCTCTGTCCCATGCAATGTTTTTTAGTTGTGTGAGTTAATTTGGCACCGGAGCAAAGTAGGTGATCCAGATTGGGGCACTAGGTGAGCAATGGAGGGGCGTCGATGCCAAATGCATCACAAGTGAATTTGGCACATGTTTTGGCCTACATAGCCCAGTTTTGTACTCCCTACATCCCAAAATTCTTGTCTTAAATTTTTCTAAATACGGATGTATCTAGTTACATTTTAGTGTTAGATACATCGGTATCTAAACAAATGTAAGACAAGAATTTTGGGACAGAGGGAATACTACCTCGTATTTAGTATAAAATTTTGACCATAGATTTACCTAAGAAAATACCAATGCATGTCACTAAAAATTACAACATTTGAAATTATGTTCAAATACAAATCCAACGATATAGTTCTTAGTGACATGCATTAACATTTTGTCAGTTAAATCTATGGTCAAATTTTGATATTACAAAATTGGAAGATTAAACCAGGACGGAGGTAGTACTTGCTCTTAGGGTAACCATAGAGTTACTAGAGTAGTCTAAGTTACTTTCCACTATGACTAGCCTAGGCTACTACTAGTAGTACAGCATAAAAATGAAGCAAGTGATCACGTGAGAAAAAAATACTAAAACATTTCTTTCGGTGCAGTGCGTAGATGCAGTTTTGAACACTATACTTGTCATCGTAATTTGGGAAAATTACGAAAAAATTGAGCTACGTTGTGATCACTATTTACTTATAGGAAAGAAGTTTCACCTCGATGAGTAGCTTCTCTGTGCACGGAAAGCATGTAAGGAATCCAACAACTTGATCCAGATTGGGGCTGATAGATTTTAGTGCTAAGATCTTCACTGTGCGCATGGACTGGGTCAAGCTTGTGGGAATCATTTTCTGGAAGACGGTCGTAAATACATCAAGAAGAAATTTGAAAATGTGAATTTCAAGAAGACGAGAACAAGATGAGTGTTATACCTAAACGATTACGGATCCAATAAAGAGTTCGGAGAATTTGGCAGACGAGTACACCAACGCTGTTAATTTCGGCGCGTCAATGACCCTGATTTTTGTTGGACCTTGTAGATCCGATACAAGAAATCTCTCCAGGAAAGGCGCATTCTCAATGACCATAACATGGAACAGCTGGAGTGATCTCTTCCCAATTTATGTCTTGTTGCGGGGCCAGCAAGACACAAAAATCCATCGGAGATTCGTTGAGGCGATGTGGATGATAATGAACCCGTGGATCTGCTCAAGACGAAGGTACTCGAGCGCAGTACAGCTGTGGAGCAGGTTCTCCATAGCCTTCTTCAAGATGACAATGTCGAAGAGGTCGAGCTGCTTGAGTTGAGGGAGAAGAAGAGCTGGCGTGACGCAGCGTTGGCGTGAGGCGGAGCGCGGATGGCGGCAGAGAGCGACATCGTCTAGCTTCAAAGCTGAGCTCCTCGAGCTGATATAGGGTGGGGGATTAGAACCACTCGTCGAACTTGGGTTGGACCTTGCAGTTGGTACTGAACATGCGGATGTCAAGGCGTCTGGCTGGCCCATGGTGGGATGAAAGGATCTTGGAGACTGCGGCCATGCGTTTGCAATCCCCGTCGCGGAGGCAGCTGTCGACGGTGAAGTTGAGGGGGACGCAGCGCCAGAGGGGGCACCACCGCCAGGAGAGCAGGGCGGTCTGCACGGCAGATTTTGTGGGGATGAGGCCGATGATGATGAGCAGCATGTCGTCGGGGAGGCTGCTGATGAAGTCCAGGCTCACCGGATGTGGTTTTGGCTCGAGCTGCCTCCGCTTGTTGGCTGCCTCGCCGTCCATCTCAACTGGCGGCGACGCCGGTGTACACGTGTGCTGGTGTGTGTTGTGTGCTGGGTGTGCACAAGTGCGTCCTTCTGTGCATGCCGCCGCGTAATGTTTTATTGTGCGCGAGTGCGTCCTTCGCGCCCAAGAAGTTTGTCCTTAATGCGTCCTCAGTTTACTAGCGTGTGGGGTGCTACCCCGAGTGGTTTCAACTTTGTTTACTTCACCGCGTGTCAGATGGGCCTCTAGTTTACTTATTTTCACCCACTGCCACATGGTCCAGCACACGAAGATACAGAACATGAGCGGACAAGGCAGCATGTGGATTGTTTGACCGGTCAACTAAACAATA
The DNA here is from genome assembly GCF_018294505.1 of Triticum aestivum. Lineage (NCBI taxonomy): Eukaryota > Viridiplantae > Streptophyta > Magnoliopsida > Poales > Poaceae > Triticum > Triticum aestivum. The sequence continues at coordinate 805,016,510 of NC_057801.1, read as the reverse complement.
TACGGAGCTATACACTGATACAATGAGCGTATAATCCATCGGTATAAAGAGTTCGAGTGAGAGGGGAGGCCCGTGAGAGATAGCGGAGACAGAGAGAAAGAGCTACTCCCTCTGTTCGATAATGTAGTTCCAACATTTTTTTTAAGTCAAACTTTTGAAACTTTGACCAAGTTTATAAAGAAATTACTTATATCTACAATACCAAAGATAAATGATAGTATGAACTAAGTACATGTTGTGATGAATCTAATGATCGTTCCAGATGTAAATGTTTTTCTCCACATATACCTGGTCAAACTTTTCGGAGGTTTGACTTTTCAAAACATCCATATGCTTATGGACGTGACAGAGTCCCTAACTAGAGAGAGAGAGAGAGAGAGAGTGAAAAAAGTGTGTGTGCGTCTATGAAAGAGACATGGACAACACACGATAAAAGTAGAGAAAAAACGTGCGTGTCTTATGCAAACATATCACACATGCATCTTCGACAACAGAGGCAAGGTGAGGAGAGAGTGTGTGGTTGTTTGGAACCGAGAGAGAAAGACCCCTAGCACGTGGCCAAGAGGGGTCTGACAAACAAGGGAGATAGGTCGAGAGAGACGTACGAAGAAAATGCAGACATGGGGAAGATAGAGTGTATGTTTGTCATAGAGAGATCCCCTGGAGATCGTGATGGGACTACATGGGTGGGAGATCGAGTCACAAGGTGTGTGCGCGATAGAAGATGCCCCGAGAGATATTGAGATAGATGTATGGATGGAAGGATACAATACATGTGTTCCTGATGGCTAGTAAGAGATAATCATACTTAGGAGGGGGGGGAGTGCTTGCGCCTATGATGGAGTGAGGGATTATGGTACTGAGGGGGGTGCGTGTCACATGGAGAGAGAAAAAGGGCGGAGAGTGTTGGATGGGTCTATATGTATAGAGCGAGTGAGACATGTGTATGTGTGAACCAAGGAGATATAAGGCTAGTTTGGCTTGCGTCCTGAGCATCTTTTGCCTAGCCTGGGGTTGTGTGGCTGGATTTCATGCATGCTTGTTTGGTTGCTACCCTGTGAAAAAGAAAGCCTGCCTGGCCTCGGTTCCCTTGCACTTTAATTAGCCTGGCTAAACTCCAGACACTACAAGTAGCCTGGCCCAGGCGACCAATTTCGAATGCTTGGCCGTGCCTGGTCGTGCGGCCACGAGGCTAACAACAACATGGATGGATATTAGCATTGAATAATTGATGCATGGATTGATTGATGGGACGTTGATGCTTTGCCTGGCCCAGGCATGAACCAAACGCTTCAGCACCACACAAGCCTGGCCAGGCAGAAATATTTTACATGTCATGTCCACACCAGGCAGTACCGGCCATCAAGGCATGACGGTCAGGTCCAAACTGACCAATAAAGTTTGAGAGAGATTAAGGAGCCCCGATAAGGCTGAGTGGTGTGTCAGATAGCTGAGAGGGGGTAAGAGATATTCCATCCGCTCGATAATGCAGTGCTGAATCTAATGGTATACGCAAATGCAGTGCTGAGAGGGGGTAAGTCAAACATCATGTAAATTTTTTAGAAGTCAAACTTTGGAAACTTTGATCAGGTTTACGCAAATGTTCTTTATATCTACCATACCAAAGATACATCATACAAAACTACATCTCATGTTGAATCTAATGGTATATGTTTGCCATACTACATGTAATTCTTTTTCTCCACGTACATGGTCAAACTTTGTGATGTTTGACTTTTGAATAAATCTATATGCTATGGAGCGAGGAGAGTGCCTCAGTCGAGATAGATCAAGTGCGTGTGAAGGAGAATGAGTAAGTGTGCAAAAAGAGTATGTGTGTGAAAGAGAAATGACAACAAATGATAAATTAGAGAGAGAGTGTGTGTTTTTTCGTTTCTTATGCGAACATATCACGCATGCATCTCCGAGATGGAAAAGTGAGGTGAGGAGTTATACGAAGATAGCTAGTGTGTGATTGTTTGCAACGGAGATAGACACCCCTGTAGCACATGTCCAATAGAGGTCTAGCCAACAAGGAAAAAAGGTCGAGAGGGGCACATGGATGGCATGGACGCATGGGGAGGGAGAGAGGGTGTGTTTGTGATAGAGAGATCCCCTCGAGATCGTGAGGGGACTATATGGGTGGGAGATCGAGGGAGTGCGTGCGGGATAGAAAGATGCCCCGAGAGAAATCGAGATAGACCATGCACATGTTTGTGATGGAGACTAAGATTAGCTAGTCATATACATATAGGGGGGACTGCGTGTGCCTACAATTGAGTGAGAGACCATCATACTTGGCTAGCTGGGCATGAGATTGTGTGTGTGTGCGTGTGAGATGGAGAGAGAAAGAGGGAGAGAGATAGAGTTTTAGATGGGCCTATCGAGTGCGAGTGAGATATGCATGTGAATGTGTGACCCAGGTGGATGGAGAGTTTGAGAGAGGGGGGGTAGAGCTCCGAGACGACATAGTGGTGCGTGGGAGAGTTACGGGCAAAGAGCCAAGGAATTTGTGTGCGTACGATGAGTGCACCCAAGATATCTAGCTTGGACTAGCTAGAGTATCATACATAGTGTGCGAGAGAGACCTATAGATGGTGTATATATGCATGCGAACTAGAAAGACCCCCCCCCCCCACACACACACAAAGAGAGAGAGAGAGAGAGAGAGAGAGAGATGGAGAGAAAGGGAGAGGGACCAACAAGGTTTTTGTGTCGGATGCGTGCGACCGAATTGAAGATTGTCGGGCAGAGAGAGAGAGAGAGAGAGAGAGAGAGAGAGAGAGTCCGGGAGAGGGGAAGGTCGCGTTTTATGCATCAAAGACTGATATAAACCATGTTTCGATATAAACTTGCATTAAAATATTTAAATTGGAGAACATGTTGTCTGCAATCCACACATGACCGGATATATGCGTATATCGAACAAGTTCACTAATTTGACTTTCAACATGTTCATGGAGTACTATAATACTGTACAACATGCTACTCGATTGAGGTGTTCAATTTTGGATTTAGTTCACTATTTTGACCTACCGAACGAGCTATTTCATTGAATCGAGATATTTCAATTTGGGTTTGATTCGCGTTTTTGAGTGGGTCAACTATTTGTCATATAGTAAATCGCTAGCAACGAGCATGTAAAAACACATTACTCCCGAGCATCATCTCTCCATCTAAAAAAGAAGTGGCAAGATAATATTTCAAAAATTGATTCGAATCGACTTGGTAAGGTAGACGTGGATGCTCGTTCTCCCAATATTTGAACGAACCGTTAAACATACTCTCTGCTCGGTGGAATTCGCCCGAGCAAATAAATGGGAGACATGAAATTACCGTCCTATGTGGGACACGCATCAATTGGCCCGTTGTACATTGAGGGTAGGCTCGTAACTTCATCCAAGCGCGCCTTCTCCTCGGCCGAAATGACATGTGCCGAATAATTTATAAACCATGGTCGGCAAAACACGCTCTCCTCGCCCGAAATAGCTCGCGCCCACTATTTCAAAACACGCGCTCCTCTCCCGAAATTGCTCGCGCCCACTATAGTTCAAAACACGCCCTCCTCGCCCGAAATCGCTCGCGCCCACTATAGTTGAAAACATGCCCTCCTCGCCCGAAATCACTCCCAACCACTATTTGGGGAGAAGCTAAGTTACTCTACTATCCCCGACCCTCAATACACAGACCCAAGCCGAGAAGCCTATAGGCAAGGGTAGAACTGTAACCCCCCCTCACATTTCAGAAAAATGTGTCTGTAAAACATGGTTCCACTCCCCTCCAATTCCCCACCCCCACCCGCCCCCATTCATACCTCGTGGGCGCGAAATCACCTTCTCCCCGGGAAGCTCCCTTCTCCCAAGCCGCGAAACCTCAGTCCCACCTCCACGGCGCCCCCCACCGCACCAATTTCACAGCCGCCCTCCTCCCTAATGCTGGAGACGCTGTCCATCTGCCGTCGTGCACTGGGCCGTGTGCCTCTTACTCCGTGCTACTGGTGCTGCCTCGACGACGGACGCGTGAACTGTATCGGAGCCGATTCACCCCTGCTGTTGTTCACGGAGCTGGAGCGGCTCCAACTTCGGATCCGTCCAGAGTCCTAGCGCTGCTTCTGCGTCGTCGTCGACCGTCACGACCTCGCTCTTTTCCTGCCGCCAGTCGCCACCGCAACCGCGCCGGCCTCACCGACTCGGTAGCTGGACCTGCCTACTTCACGATGCGGCCAGATAGGTCGCACCCTCATCTCAAATCATTTTATTTAGGCGTCAGTTGTCTTATTTTTTTTTGGGCCAATCGATTCCCAATGGGAAGCAACACCCCTCGAGGCGGCGGAGATCCTAGGCTGCTGGTTGGCTGGTGTCTAACGTAAGGGTGCGGGGCCGCAAGTTCGCCACGGAAGCAGCACTTAGATGGCTATCTTTTAGAGTTGTGTGGGTTGAAGGTACTGCCGCCGCCGGATCTAGATGACGTGGAGTCTTTGTGGATTGGCCCGTGGGCGGCGCAACCACGGCAGTGCGGTGGGGCGGGGAGCGGGGTTTTGGCCGGGGCCACGAACGGCGGCGGCAGGCTGCTCTACGGTTGGTCGCTGGCTCTTCGGGGATGATTCCGAACAGTGTCAGGAGGCACAAGACGACCATCAAGCCATCCGACGTAGATCGGACAATACCAAAATAAAATAAAATCGTGTGACTCCAATTTAGTCTTCAGTCAACATACGTGTGACCACTCTCGTACCTTGCTATTGATCTCTTAGTGTATTTCTTTAGATCAAAGAGATATGTCGTTCTTAACATTACGCGTTATCTGCATCTTCAGACACACCATCTTCCAACTCACTGCAGCTGATCCAACAAGGGAAGCATACACCAGAAGGAAGCTATAGTCCCCACTCAACAGTTCCCTGCATCGAATGCCCATGCCCGACATGAACAACCACAACAACTGCAGGGCCATCGACAAGTCAGCACATGATGCTCACTCCTATGGATGGCAGCCAGATAGGTTGTACCCCCATCTTACTTGTGTGCTACATTTATGGCATTGGTATTCATCTAAGAATGGAAAATAGATCATCACATTTCACTGTATATTCATGTTGATCTCTTACGGGTCTTGTTCAGGAGTTCACGCTTTTCCATAGTTCAGCTAAGATACTTGTTCTTTAGGTAACGTTTTTCCATAGTTATCATCCATCAGCGAATGCTATCCCACAGGCTGGTGACTATAGTATTATAACACTTCTAGTATTACCTTGTTTGTTCTTTAATACTTTTGTGTTCCATCTAGTTAATCTCGAGTACAAACGATACATATTCTGTAGCTTTCATCTGTGTTCTACCTTTAGTTTATGAGACCTGTTGCTGCTAGTTAACCCCAGTCCCACTATTTATGTCGTCTCCTACAGGCACCCATTACATAAATCTAACTACTAGTTGTCTTATATGCATGTCAGATATAATTGCACACACTGATATATCCACAAGAACCTCACGGAGCAATGTAAAGGCAATTAAACTTGATGTCAATGATACCCAATATGATGGAACATGTAAAGGCAGTTCTTCAGAAGACTTGCAGAAAGATGATGAATCCTCTTCACCCCACAAGGTCCTTTCTCTAACTTGGCCTGTGATATGGGTATAACATGCATATATTGTCCTGGAGTGTATCTACTTTGTTGCAATGCCATGTGCTTAGCATGTTGATTATGCATGTAAATATGTCATGCCTTCCTGCTTTTTCAGTACCTATTCCATTCATGATAACATGTTTTCAAATTCAATTATTGTCATTCTACTCTATCGCAATGCCATCTGCTTAATTTGGACATCATGCTTATGAATATCTTATGCATTGTTATTCATCAGTATGTACTTCATCTATCTGCCATACCATGTTTTTTTACATTGAAGTGCTGTTCTAGTGCTCTATTGCAATGCCATCTTATTTTCCCAATCATACACGTGTATGTTGCCTTAGTTATTTCTATACGTATTCCGCTAGCATATAGTTTTACATTCAACTAGTGTTTTTTTTTGCTATGTTGTCATGTCGTATCCCTAGCTCTTACACCATACTCCCTCCGTCCGGATTACATGTTGCCGGAATGGATAAAAAAGGATGTATCTAGAACTGAAATACGCCTAGACCCATCCATTTTTTCCGGATGCAGGGAATACATGTCAATAAGTCATGCCTTTCTATTCTTCAGTAGCTATTCCATCTCTCTGTGTCGCATGTTTTATAATTAAAGCACCATTCTTCCATACCAGGCATGCAAGGGGAAGATGACTATGTTAGTATCTGAAGGGTTACAAACAAGGCCTTTGCAAAAGATCCAAACGCCAGGAGATAATAAACCAACTCCAATTTTCGTAGATACTGCTCCAGCACAGAGAAACCCAACTCCTACTGATAATAAGCAGATTCCAGTGGCCAAAGAACTAGTCAGCTCCAGTCCAGCAAAAATATGTCAACTCAATTCTAAGAAGCGTGTGCGTATCCTTGCATCATGAAATTTTATAGCATGCTGATCATATTTTCTACATGTTTCTTACCCATCTCTCTTTTAGAAAATAAGCTTAACAGATAGAAGAATTTCTGCAATGGTATCGTTTATGAGGAAAGATTCTTGCAGGAATTCTCTGTGCTCCAATGTAGATGTAAGTACCTGTTGTATATCACTATGTTTTTACATCAGCATGTATTTTGTTAATTGGTGTGAATCCAACCTTTATCTGATCTAAATTTAGTTGTAGAAAAATGTAGGATTAAAGGCCACAATGTTGATTTTTGTAAGGAAAACTGCCTAGTAGTTTTGCATCCCGAGCTGCATGAGTGTACTATCTAATATCAGTGGGTTTGAATACTTTGGTTCTGTAGTGGGTTTTTTAGTGTTTCTTTGCTGTGTTGTCCCGTCGTATCCCTAGCTCTTACATAATACTCCCTCCATCCGGATTAGATGTTGCAGAAATGGATAAAACTGGATGTATCTAGAACTGAAATACGCCTAGACCCATCCATTTATTTCCGGATGGAGGGAATACATGTCAATATGTCATGCATTTATATTCTTCAGTAACTATTCCATCTCTGCTATAGCATGTTTTATAACTGAATCACCATTCTTCTATATAAGGCATGCAAGGGGAAGACGGCTATGTTAGAATCTGAAGGGTAAACCAGGTCTTTGCAAAAGAAACAAACGCCAGGAGATAATAAACCAACTCCATTTTTCATAGATACCGCTCCAGCAAAGAGAAACCCAACTCCCACTGATAATAAGCAGATTCCAGTGGCCAAAGAACTAGTCCGCTCCAGTCCAGCAAAAGAATGTCAACTCCATTCTAAGAAGCGTGTGCGTATCCTCGCATCATGAAATTTTATAGCATTCTGATCATATTTTCTACATGTTTCTTACCCATCTCTCTTTTAGAAAATAAGGTTAAACGATAGAAGTCTTCCTCCATTGGGATCATATTCGAGGAAAATATCTTGCGGGAGTTCTCTGTGCTCCAATGCTGATGTAAGTACCTGTTGTATATCACTATATTTTTACATCAACATGTATTTTGTTAATCGGCGTGAATCTAACCTTTATCTGATCTAAAATTAGTTGTAGCAAAATGTTAAAGGCGCCAATGTTGATTTTTGTAAGGTAAACTGCCTGGTAGTTTTTCATACTGATCTGCATGAATGTACTATCTCATATCATGCACATTACTGAATTGTAGTGCTTCTCTAGTTGCCCATTCATTCATTGTGTCAATGTTGCTTTCGTACTACCTTACCTGGCTGATGATAGCTGTGCCATATTGTGTTAATTTGGTGTAGGCTAGTTGCCCAAACGTTCGTTGTGTCAATGTTGCTTTCCTATTATCTGACTTGGCCGATGATAGCAATGCTAGTGTGTAAATTTTGTGCAGGCTACTGAAGATAAGAAGACAAACTCTGAAAACAGCAAGGCAACCCCATTGTTTCTTTCCAGTAAATCTAGGCCAGGTAATATGGCAATAACTCATGATTAATCTGTTTGGTTCCCGTCCTAATTTATGTTACGATGAAGTGGTCGAGACACTCTCCACTATCAATAATACAAGCCTGCCAAAATCGCCATCTGAATCTGTTCAGTATCCTCTGTCTCGAATGCAACGGAATAAATGTATGTTTGTGAACCAATTAATGGCTGAAGCAATGATGGAACTGGTGAATGAATCAGAGGTGCAGAGTCGTGCGACACAACAACTGATCAATGTTTTCAGAGACAGTGTAGCAAAGCAGCAAGAACTTGCCCACATGCTTATGGGCGTCATCTGTGATGAGGTTGCAGATTGTGACGTTGTAGATGGTTAGGTTCTGCTCATTTATTTGCACTGGCATTAATCTTTGATTGCCCAGTGGATGTAATTTCCTGTAATATATGCTGGATGTGCAACGTTATTCCCTGTATGCCGCACCTTTGCTTGATCGGTTTTGGTCCTGTGCATAATTGCTCATCGTAATGGGCTCAAATTATCTAATTTGGTCTAAAGACATGTACGAACTTTAGTGGGCCCATTAAGTTAATGGGCCGTTACTGGGCCGAAAGTTAATGGTCGGCCCTACTACCTCCCGGGTCGTTAACAAGCCGACATCAAAGCGGGCAACAGGTGGCCCCAATTTATTTCATGGGCCTTTAACAGGCCGTTACTAAGTTTGGGCTACATATGGCCCAACTATACTATAGGCCTTTAGCAGGCCGAAAGAGACAGCGGGCTTGTACTGGACCATGAAGATCATGGGCCGCTAACAGGCCGAAAGTCAGGTCGTATTGTAAATGGCCCAACTGTGTTGTGGGCCTTTAGCAGGCCGAAAGATAAACCAGGCTGGTATTGGACCATGACGGGCATGTGCCGTTAAAAGGCCAAAACTAAGGTCCGACTACAAATGGCCCAACTCATTTATGGTCCGTTAACAGGCCAAAAGGCACACAGGGCCGAGAATTGGACCAACACTTAAATGGTTCGCTAAAAGGCCAAAACTCAGGTCCGACTGCAAATGGCCCAACTGATTTATGGGCCGCCAACAGGCTGAAGGTGACATTGGGCTGGAAATTGGCCCAACACTTAAATAGGCCGCTAAAAGGCCGAAACTCAGGTCCGACTACAAATGGCCCATCAGATTTATGGGCCGTCAATAGGCTGAAAGACACACCGGGCCGGAAATTAGCCCAACATTTAAAAGGCCGAAAGATGTACATCCTGAAAATTGGCCCATCCATTAAATGGGCCGTTAACAGGCTGAAATCTCGTTGGGCCGATATTGAGCCCAAATATATAGCAGGCTGTTAACAGGCTCAAACTGACGATGGGCTGCTATGGTGTCAAATCTTTAACGGGCCGTTGACGGGCCGAATTGGCACATCTCGTATGGGCCATGGTCTTAAATGGACCTGACACAATTAGGCCTTATATGGGCCGGCGTGCTAATTTTTATTGGGCCGGCCTTTTTCACCGGAATGGGCCACTGTTGGGCCGTGCCACGTGTCGACCTATCATAGGCTCCTCCTGTCCAATGAGTGAATGACATCTGTCCCAACGGTGAGGCAACACGTGTTTCCTGCGGCCAATGATGATTTTACACATGGAAAATCCCCATTGGTCCGGGCTATTAACGGGTTATCGGATCCAAAACCGGACCCGATAGCTTAATGGCGTTCCGTTACGGTGGATGCCACATGTCGGTCACCCTTGACGAAAGCACTTCAGTGACGCTCGATTTATTGTCATGGAAGAGGACACTTCCATGATGATAATTTTGGTAATGTCATGGAACACTTCTACGACAACACATGTATGACTATCTTGATTTTGTCATAAAATCGTCATGGATGTACATGCATGATAAAAAATGCGACCTACTGTGACAAACACGTATCATCACGGAAGCGTATTTTTTTGTAGTGTACGCTCCAAGAACCCGGAGCAGTCTGAGCCCTGGGTCAAACGTACACACATGGCGTCATTAGATGGTTAGTTTCAAACACGTCTGAAGCATGACGACGTTGTTGTAGATGAACTGTACATGCTGGCCAAGTCACCATCTTTGACTATATTGACTTTCAAAGGGTACGAGATAAATGGGAATACATTTTACACGATCGCCCAAGATAAAAAGAGCACCAACCAAAATAGTGGTGTCCGCTTGGATTCAGCAAACAACAATGTTTCAAAGGACACATATTATGGTTACATAGAGGAGATATGTGAACTTGATTATGAACCTGATTTTAAGGTCCCTTTGTTTCGGTGCAAGTGGGTCAATCTGTTAGGAGGCAGGGTACATGAAGACCCGTGGTACGGGATGACAATTGTGGATCTTAACAATCTTTGGCACACGGACGAACCATTCATCTGAGCCAATCATGTGGCACAGGTTTTCTATGTGAAGGACATGTCTACCAAGCCGAGAAAAAGGAAAGATAAGGAAGTGAATACATCATACGATGAGCCAAAGCGTCACATGTATCTTTTAGGGAAAAGAAACATCGTGGGAGTGGAGGACAAGACATGTCAAAATATTATGAAAAGGTCCATGAAATTCCTCCCTTAAGTGTGAAGACTGCCCCAGGCATCCTGTTAAACGATGAATATTGTCCATGGTTACGGTGCAAAGGGACACACGCCAAGAAAAAGTTTTATGCCCCAAGATCCCACTCTGGGATGTGAACAGATTCACCATCATCAATTTCTTTTGTAGTGTGTGTGTTTTGCCATTTGAAACGTGAAGAAACATTATGTATGAGTAATCAATGCAATTATGTGCAACCCTTTGTGACAAAAACTGGATGCACTTTGTGTACATTGGAAAATCTCTTTCGAAGTATAAGGGTTTCGCACGAAAACTCATATGCTACAAAGGCATTTCAGTTTTTAAACATATTTTAACTCCATACTTTTTCTGCGTTCAACATGCACCATTCAAAGCCACATAATCAATTTTCAACTGTTTCTGATTTCATTTGCTATTTTTCATGCATTTAATTATTTTTTTCGGCTAAATGAGCTTGAAATTGAAAATCACTACAAATGAACTATGCAAAGGTTGAAACTTGGCATGGTATCATCATTTAAACCACATAGCATGTGCTAAAAAGTTGAGAGGATTACGACAAAAACTGGATCCACTTCGTGTACGAACTGGACAACCTCTTTCGAAGTAATGGTTTCATAAGAAAACTCATATGTTACAAAGGCATTTCATTTTTAAAACTTATTTTAACTCCAGACTTTTTGTGTGTTCAACATGCGCCATTCAAGGCCACATCATCAATTTTCAACCTTTCTAACTTCATTCACTATTTTTCATATATTTAATGGTTTTTTAGCTATAAAGCTAAAAGAGCTAAACATAGTCTGTTTTAAATTAAAACACCAATTGAAAATAACGTAAAAATTACCAAATTGAATATAATGATAAACACACTAATATTAAACAACAGGAAAAAGAATCACTCAAAAATCTATTTTTAAAGTAAACTTATTCACAAACTAGTTATTCACACAAATTTACAAATAATTCAAATTTAAACTATTCAAATTTAGAAACTACTAGCACTTAATTTTTGTGACCTAAAGCATAAATATTCATTCGAAAAATCTTAGTATTTAGCTGTAACAAGAAATAAAAGAAAATAAAAAAGCAAAAAACAAAATAAAAAACTGGAAAAAGACCTTTAGTCCGGTTTCTACCGCAAACCGAGACTAGAAAGTAAAAAATATATGAAAAAATGCCACCTACTGGGCCACCACGACCTGCATACGACTAGAAATCCAACCGCTAGTTGGGCCAGGATGCAGGCCCGCAGCAGGCCCAGTAAGACCACTGGCAGAGACAAATTGTTTAGGCCCATAGGCCCGCAGTACATAGGAGTTCAATGAGGTGCGCGTAGCCGCGCTTATAAACCAGTGCGGGCGGCCTTCAACTTGCGAGGTGGGACTAAATTTCCATGCACCCAACACCATGCTAGCACATGCCTTTAGTCCCGGTTGGTGGCTCCAACCGAGACTCAGGGCCCCCTTTATTCCTAGTTTTGGCCACCAACCGGGACTAAATACCCATGCTTCCCGCCCTTTGGGCTGCTGAAAATGACATTTAGTCTCGATTGGTCGCTCGCACTGGGACTAAAGAGTGGCCTTTAGTCCCGGTTGCAGTCACGAACCGAGACTAAAGGGGGGGGGCTATATAACCGCACACTTGGAAAAATTCCGAACACTTCTCTGTTTCCCCCCGGCGACGACGAAGCAGAGCATGACGCCGCCAGGCTGCCAGACCTCCTCGTCGCCTCCCCGAGCCCACTCCTCATCTCCGCCCCATTGTCATACCCGTTCCCTGCCCCGATTCCATCCCTGAGCCCGCTCGCTCCTCGTCGCCGACCGAGCCTCCCCAAGCATCGCACCGTGCCTCGTGAGCCGCCCATACATCCTGCTCATCACCGATCGTCCTCGTGTGCTGCTACTAGCCTTCATGAGCTCCTCGGTGAGCACTCTTCCCCCGTTCAAGTTCTTTGTTACAAATTTTTGGGTTAGGTCGGGCAAGTTTCTCTCAAGTTTACTTGCTTAATTAATTAGTATGATTGATGCCATGACTTAGATGTTTAATTACTTGCTTAGTATGATTTTCCTTTTGTTTTTAAGTCACAACTAGTATGATAGTGTTGTGTGCTAATGCCATGCTTGATAGTCATGTTATATGTTATATTGGTAGTATAGCGCACGCGATGTCTCGTGTGATGATCCACCATGATTTGTCACCCTACACAGTTTATCTAGGTATCTCAGTGTTGTGTGCATGACCTTCTTCATATCTAGTTTATCTAGTGGTTGCGTTGTTATATGTCTGGGTGTCTTTCATGCAAGTGACCTTTAATGTCTTATTATGTTCCATGAAGTAGGAGCAAGTGAACTTTTTAATCTTTGAATTATGAACATAGGACATGTCTGACAACGATGATAGGATCCCGGAGTGACAGTACTGCAGCGACGACCGGGGTCTATGCGACAGGACTCACCTGGAAGGCGGTCGATACTTCAGTATTAAGCTCGACAAGACCTTCGATGTTTATACAGTACGTAATGACGACAAGTCTTTTTCTGTAATTAAGCATGACTTAATTATGTTTCTTCAACATGTAAGTTCCGCTTTCTACAATTCAACTAGTGCATCCCCTGCCATGCAAGACGGTATGTCTTGGAGAAGCTGGATTATGAAGATCATGAGACTATCGAGATAAAGGGAGTTCACCTCAGGACCCATCATGGTTATGATTTTAATGCAAAGCTATACAATTCGGTGAATTACTCCCATTTTGGTTGATCGAATTGGGCAGCAACTATGCAAGGCGTATGGTTTTCAGAAGGGTATGTATGTCACCTTCAATCTTGGTGACGTGGACGAAAATAATGTCGACATTTGGGTCAATGTTCATACGCTTCCACTTCTACCTCTATGTGAGTTTCTCAAACATATGCAATAAGAAATTTATATTGTATTTATAAAAATAGTTGACAGCTTATTTACATTGACATCTTATTTCCATTCTTCAAGAAATGTACGGAATGTGAGATATATCACTTTGTTTCATGGATTAGAGATGTTGAGACTTTTAAGATGAATTGTCATATCTCTCTAAGTTATTCTCAATATGTGCCACTAGTTCACGTGTTGAACTACTGTAACATCTATCAAGATATCATGGTAAGATTTTTTTCCCTATTATGTCATTAGTGCATTTTTGCATAGATTCTTTTAAGGTAAACTACATTTTGCTAAGCATGTTATTATGATGTTCTTCAACAGAAACTCGCGGCGGATTGTATACCTAGATTTATGGAAATGAAAGGTGACATGAGGATTGTTAGCTTACGGCCAAGTTGGCCTATGTACTACCGCGGTGCATATATACATGATTCGTCGAAGCAATGACATCCTCACAATCAAAGATTGGATAAAAGTTCTGAAAGATGGCAGAGAACTACTTGGGGGCAACATCATACACAGCCCACAAATGGGAGATAGGTTCATCTATATTCTCCATAATGGAGAATCAGGGGTTTACCTATTTGATACTATTTTACCTTCAAGAGAGTAGGAGGTCTTAGGTTTTTATGTGCTACATTGTGCTAGAATGATGAGCTAGTTCTTATATTACTATGATATGCATGATGAGTTTTTATGATGATGATGAGTTATGTGCTACCTTTGTGCTAGATTGATGAGCTAGTTCCTATATATATGACTATGATGATGAGTTGTTATTATAATGATGATGATGATTAATGGTTCCTTCATTTTCTTACTAGCTAGCATCCAGTTCTCTCTATATGTAGTAGCTAGCATCGACTAAGCACAGAGAAAGAGAGGTCACTTCTCTCTATATGCAGTAGCTAGCATCGACCAAGCACGGAGAAAGAGAGGTCACTTCTCTCTATATGCAGTAGCTAACTTCTCCCTATATGAAGTAGCTAGCTAACACAATATGGAAACCCCTAAACCCTACAAAACCCCTTCTTTCAGGAAAAAAAACCCAAGCCATTTAGTCCTGGTTTGTATCACCAACCGGGACTAAAGGACCCTACCCCGCGGCGCATGCTGCCAGCCACGTGGAAGGCCTTTAGTCCCGGGTCATGGTGCACTAGGACTAAAGGGGGGCCTTTAGTCCCCAATAATTAGTCTCAGTTGGTAAACCGGGAGTAAAGGTCCTTACCAACCGAGACTAATGCCCCATTTTCACTAGTGTTAAACAATATCACCATAGCTGTTAGATTTACGTGTCTTACCTGCAAACCTATAAACAAAAGGAAAGTGAAGAAATTGAATAGATAGCTGCCCATCCACCCTATCCCCTTCTCCATCGTTACCCTCCTCATAGTGCGGCACATCAACCTACGCACAAGAGGCATTCCGGGCAGCTGCCGGCAAGCACGACGTGCATGGACATGCTGGAGTTCGTTGACATCTCTGCCAACCTGCTCACCGGGGTGCACCTGCCCAGCATGAGGTCCAACTTCTCAACGCGCATGGTCCTTGATGCAGGCAATTGCTTCTGCAGCGCGAAGCTGCAGCAACCGAGCACCTATTGCAACCGGCGGTCGCTCGCTGCTTTGATACCTCCATCGCAGGGGAGCGGCGGTGAGCATGGTAGGGGTAAAGGCAGTGGGTGGGATGGGGGATGGTTATTGGGCTCCTGGCATTGTTGGGCCGCCTTTTAGCTGGCGCATTGCTTATTGTTCTAGTGACGCTGGTGGTACTGAGGGGTGTGAGTAGGAAGCACCATGGGATGAGGCGGCTCCTATTGGGCGCTTTAAGAGCCAGCTAGCGCTATTGGTGCTCCCATAGGACACGGGTAGCGGGCCGGCCCATTAACATGCACCCGTCAAATGAAAAGAAAGATCAATTATGATAGTTGGATGACTAAAGTAGGAATAGAACCTGGGATGCCTAAATTGACGGCGTGGAACACCAACAACTAGGGAGACCTCACTTGTTCTCTACTATCAGGAAAATGATGCTATTTATCTGTATATATTATTTCAAAAAGAAAAAAGTAAATTACAAAAAAATCACAAAAAATTGAATGAACCACGATTTGAATAAGGTTCATGCAAATAACGAAAAGTCGACATGTTTGAGAGAAATTCACGAAATTGAGAAGGTTCATGCAAAATTAAAAAAATTCACAAATTTGAAAAAAGTTCACCATTTAGAAACAAATTACCAAATTTAAAAAAATCATCAATTTTGTAAAATTTCATTGTGTTTGAATTTTTTAATCAATTTTAGAAAAGTTCAGCAAATTTGAAAAGACTTCATCAATTTTCAAAAAAGGTCATTGAATTTTCAGAAAACTTTCATAGAATTTGGAAAATGTTCATCGGATTTGCAAAAAGGTTCAATGAATATGGAAAAACATCATTGGTTTCGAAAAAAGTTCAGTGATTTTGCAAAAAGTTCATTGAATTTGAAATGTTTGTGCAATTTGAAAGAAAAGTTTCATCAATTTTCTTAAAAAAGTTCAGGCATTTAGCCAAAAAAAGATAAAGATAACAGTGGAACAAAACCGTTATAAAAAAAGAAAAAAAGAAAGCAAAAACCTCTTTGTGGATCTTCTGTAAGCTTCCCCAAAATGGGGGCCCTTCACGGGCTGGAGAAAGAATTAAAGAAAGCAAATGATGTTACAATGCTGATCTTGTTCGATGGCATAGTGGTTGTTGCACTGCTCTATAAAGGGTGAGGTCCCGAGTTTGAATCCGGCTCCCTGCACATTATTTTGTATTTTTATAAGTAAAAGAAACAAAATTGGCCGGCCCAAGCGAGGAGGGTAGTGTGCGCCGGTTTGGAAAAAGCAACGTAATGGGCTCTTAAGGTGCCAAATAGGAAATGCCCTGGGATGATGGCCTTGTCGGCACACTTGCAGGTTCAAGGCGGCTCAAAAGTGGGTTCACGATGCAAGATGGCGAACACTCACCTGTGAGTATGTAGTCCCGTAGGCAGCTTATGTTGAAATATTAGGGTGGGTTATATGTCACTAGGTGTGGTGAGAAGTTTAGTCCCCTTCCAATAGTTGGAGAGGAGTTGGAACTCCTCATAAGAGATTACCTTCCACATGCTATTGGTGCTTGAAAAGAGAAGTGGTTCCCGCACGACGCTCTTCCGCCGCCCGTGGCGGCGCAGTTGCAGGAATGAGCCAGGCCGAGATCACACCTATGCGCTTGTTTTGCCGGTTAGGAATGGGGAGTTTTTGACAACTGGACCACGACCTGACACGTCAGATTATGCATGTTCCCGACTCGGATGTGGGTTCAGCCCACATCTCTCCACGCGTCCACGCCTATATATTAGTGGCCCTGGCTAACCCTAGCGGCCACTATGTGAATCAGATCACATATGTACATCCACGCCTACTATCGTTCCTTTGTTGATGTTGCCGCCGGTGATCCCCTCCCGTCTGCCTCGTACACGATAGATGGTGGAGTTGGTCTCTAAAACCCCTCTATAAATCCTATTGGGAGAGGGCCGATTAGGTTCCTCGGGAGTGTCTCCTATGTGACTGCTCGCCGCCATTCGTCCACATCCACTCGATCGTCTACGTCTGTGTTGCCATCATCATGATTATGTCTACCGTCGTCGAGGAGGTTGTCGTTGACAAGAAGGTGGTTGAAGACACCTCCGCTGTCACTGCTTCCAGGGCCAACTGGTTGATTGGAGGGTATAACCCATTTATCCCGCTCCTACCGATTACTTTTTTACCCGTGCTAGCGTTATACGCATATGTATCTGTTGTTCACATAGTATGTTCTTGTGTGATCAAATATCAGCATGTGCTTATTTCTGTCAATGCCATGCTAGTAATTTATTTCATGGAATAATTTAATCAACAAATTTCCTATTCACGCAACAATACAAAAACCTAGTTTGTGTAGGAATTTTCCGAATCATGGCTTTGCTGCTGCGCTGAAACCAGATAAGTTTGTCGGTACGTACTTCAAACATCGGTAGACCAGAACCATCTTATGTGTCATGTCAATGAACCAGTTCTGGGACAACAATGCAACTCCCATAGGAACGACCACTCTTGAACAGGAGAAGGCGTTCAAGGAGGCCACTGTCGTATTTCTCAGAGTAGTTCGGTGCATGATCAAAGATAAGTTGGTTGACACATATTTGCTTGTGTGGGTTGCCAAGGACCCGTGCCAGACTCTTGAATCTAAGTTCGGCGCCACCGATGCTGGGAGTGAGATATATGTCATGGAGTAGTTCCACGATTACAAAACGGTCGAGAACCATCCTGTACTAGAACAGGCTCATGAGACAATATGCATGGTTAAGGAGGTTGAGCTTCTTAAGTGTGATTTACAAGGCAAATTTGTCGCAGGCAGCATAGTTGCTAAGCTTCCTAATTCCTGGAGAAACATTTCTACCAATTTGAAACATCAGAGGCGTGAATTCTTAGTAGAGGATGTTGATACGTATCCAATGTATCTATAACTTTTGATTGTGCCATGCTATTATATTATTAATCTTGGATGTTTTACATACATTTACAAGCAACTTTATATCATTTTTTGGGACTAACCTTAGTGTCAAGTGCCAGTTGATGCCTTTTACTTGTTTTTTAGTTTGTAGAGTATTAGTACCAAACGAAGTCCAAATGCCACGAGACTTTTTGGAGATTTTTTTTCTGGTGATAAGAGACCCTAGAAGCTCCTAGAAGCCACAATAAGATGGGAGAGTGGCCCAGTAGGCATCAGGGCGGGTAGTGGGGCCCACGAGCAACATTTTTACCTACCTCCGCCTCTATAAATACTCTAAAATCCCAAAACCTTCAGGGGAGTGCAGGAAATACTTTTTCCATCGCCGCAAGTTCCAGAACCACGAGATCCAATCTAGAGGCCTTTTCGTCACTCTGCCGGAGGGGGAAACGATCACAGAGGGGTTTTCATCATACTTGCTGCCCCTCGATGATGCATGAGTAGTTCACCACACACCTACGGTCCGTAGTTAGTGGCTTCATGGCTTATTCTTTTTTTTTATCTTCAATACAATATTCTCCTTGATATTCTTGGAGATCTATTTGATGTAATGACTTTTTGCGGTGTGTTTTTGGATCCTATGTATTGTGAGTTTATGATCGGATCTATCCATGAATATTATTTGGGTTTGCTTTGAACTGTTTTATGCATGATTATTAGAGCTTCGTATTTCTTCTCTGATTTATTTGTTTTGTTTGGCCATCAAGATTGATTTACCACGCCACGATAAGAGGTGCTTTGTGATGAGTTTGATCTTGCGGTGCTCAATCCTAGTGAGAGAATGGTAGATGAAACGTACGTACCGTTGCTATTAAGGGTAAAAAGATTGGGTTTATTCATAAGTGAGTTTATCTTTTCTACATCATGTCATCTTGATTAAAGCATTACTCCGTTTTCCACTGAACTTAATACACAAGATGCATGTCAGATAGCAGTCGATGTGTAGAGTAATTGTAGTTGATGCAAGTAGGAGTTGGTCTAGTAATCTTGACGTGATGCCTCTTGATCATTGCCTTCGATATCGTCATAATTATTTGATTTTCTGCCAATTGCCCAACAGTTATTTGTATACCCATCATATTGCTATTTTCTCAAGAGAAGTCTCTAGTGAAAATACCTTGTTGCAATTTTCTTTTTTTTGTATTTTAGTTAGATCTTTTTACCAAAACCTATACAATTTAATATTTCTCACAACCGTTGAGGGATTGACAAACCCTCTACGCGTTGGGTTGCAAGTATTTGTTGTTTGTGTGCAGGTGTTGTTTACATAGTGTTGCTTGGTTCTTCTCCTGGATTGATAGCCTTGGTTTCATAACTGAGGGAAATATTTATCTCTATTGAACTGCATCATCCTCCCCTCTTGGAGAAAATCCCAATGTAGTTGACAAGTAGCAGGAAGAATTTATGGTGCTGTTGTCGGGGAGACATCATAAAAAATCTATCAAGTACTTACACATAAACTTTTATCTCCTTGCATATACAATATTTTCCATTTGCCTCTCGTTTTCATCTCCCCCACTTCTAAACTTTTTTTACAAAAATGTTTGCCTTTTCGCTCGTTTGCTTGCCTTTTCCCTTCATGACTAAAAAACAGAAAGGAAAACATAAATTAAAAGATAACTACGGATCCACTTAAGGTTTTCCACTTCAATCTTCTCCGCTCCATATGTGCTCGTGCTAAAACCCCAAATAGTTTAGTTGAGGGAAAATCACTGGATGAGCACGCCCATTTTGTGCGTCACCATTTCTCTCAAAAAGGGAGACTCTTATGGCATCAAATAAATTGTTTGCTATGCTATATGCTAGGAATCTATGTGAAATATATGATTTTACTTGTTGCTTGGAGAACCCTAAAAAATACCTTACCTACTTATGTGAGTTTAATGATAATGAAATCTTATCTTCTTATGCCAAAGGTGTTTATAGTTACTGTGATAACGAACAAATAAAAGAATTTTTTGCTTTTAAGGGTGCTTGTGAAGTTGCTTGATTGAAAATTATGATATTTCTCTCTACAAATTTGATTTTTTGGCCATACTTATATATTGCTACGAAAGCTATGCTTGTAATGCCTATGTTAGTGAATTAATTAAGAGAATGTCTCTTGCTTTGGAAGCAAATAATGATATCCATAAATCTATAGATAATTCTGATTCCGTTGATTTGATTCAAATTCCTCCCTTGATGAACATGATGCTTGCTATTCTTGTGGCCATGATGCCAATATTAATGATGCTTATGGAGATGAACATTCCATAGTTCCTTATGTTAAACATGAAATTATAGCTATTGCACCTACACTTGAAAGCCCCTTGAACGAAAAGCATGATTGCAATGATGTTAATAGAAAATTTACTAATGATAATTGTGCTAATTATATGGAAAGCTACAAGCTTGGCGATCATAATTTTATTATGTCTACTACTTATTGCAATGATCATGATTGGGGTGATAATGTTTTTTATGATCTTGAAAATTTATTTAAGCCTCATGATGAATATGCTATTGATAATAAAGTTTGCACTAATATTAAAAGTGGGTTTGGAAGAGCCTCCACTTTAGGTAAAAATAATCCCAATATTTGGAGAGTGTTCAATCATATGAAATTTATTATGAAAGTGGGTTTGCAGAGGTCATGACTTTAGTTGATGTTAATCCCACTATCTTAGAAGATTATAAAAACTACAATGCATGTGGATCATGAAGACAACTTTTTATATGATAGATATATTGTTGAATTTGATTATGATCTTACATGTAATTATTACGAGAGAACAAAATATGGTTGTGGATTTTTTCATGTTACTAAATTACCTCTCATTATGTTGAGATTGTCAATGTTTTATTTTTCTCCTTTGTATATGCTAGATATTTCTGGTCTTGATAATTTCTGCGCTTATAAAGTTCCGATGCATAGGAAGTTTGTTAGAATTAAATGTGTTTTTCACATGTTTTATGATGCTCCCTTTGTGTTTCAATTACTATCTTTCATGTGAAATGTCAAGCCTATCTTAATGCTTAATTATAAAGAAAGAGATTTTTGGGAGACAACCCAATAATTATTTATTTTCTATTTTTCAATAATTATACAATTATGCTACTATTATGATTGTGTTTTAGTGTTCTAATTAGTGTTTATACCAAGTAAATCCTTTAGGATGATTTGGGTGATAGTTGATTTGATCTGTGCATTAACAGAAACTTTTGCATCCAGTAGAAGAATTGTTAAAATTTGTTGGAGCGTTATAAAATTTTTCTTTTTTACACATGATTATATACAAATTGCTCACATTGTTCCAATGTTTCAGAATTTTTGGAGTTATAGAAGTATGGTCAAAGTTCAGATTACTATAGATTAATTGTTTTGTTTTTAACAGATTCTGTTTACTTGCATTGTGTGCTTATTTTGATGAATCTATGGATTGTATCAGGGGTATAAGCCATGGTAAAGTTAGAGCATATCCACCCGTTTGGCCCCAGTGCACCCAGCACCGGGTTTTGGTATTTGCGCTCACGTTTTTCCGGCTTGGGGGCGATCGAGTTCCCAGCCGTGCCGCTAGATTTCGGACCCAAACGCATAAAAATTCAAAGTTTCGCTTTCCCGCTACCAAAAAAGTGACACAGTTCGGTGATCATGCCACGGGTCGGTGATCATGATGCCACAGGGTCGCTGATCGATCATAGCCAAAGTCCGGCGATCAAGAGGGTAGGAATAGTAGACATGGAACTCATCAAACAGCAAGCTCCTCTGCCCCAGGGCTGGCCGAGGTCGGCGCCTGCATCCACACATCTTCAGTGCTCCGGCTCGGGGTCAGCGTGGGTTTAGCTTCGGTGCTCAAGCTCACAGTTGGTGTGGGAAATGCTTCACTGTCCGGGCTCGGCATCGGCGTTGGCCTAGGAGTGGTGGTCACCGATGGTCCCAACATCTGGTTCAAGATGAGCCCGCGCTCCGCTAGGTACCGCACCTTCATGTGCCCGTCCATCGTCGACGTGTCTGCCCCCATCAAGAACGCCAGGCTGGTGTTCCTCTTCTTCGCGGTGACATTGGTCCTGAGAAGCTCAAGTTTGATGTGTTGTTTCGTCTTCAAAGCTGCCCACCTCGCATTGGATTTCTTCTTCCTCTTGGAGGCATTGCTCTTTGCATCGGTGACACACTTCTTGATCGACAACTCCAGCCGTTCTGCAGCGGGTGTCGCGTCCCTCATTGCCTTGGCTCGTTTGTTGCCATCAAGGTGCCCTTCTACCACCACCGGGGCAAGCATGTCCGGGTTGTAGGCGTCCTTCGCCTTGGCAAGAGCGAGCTGGAACTCTGTCCATTTCTCGCATGACTCGATCCTGGTGAACATGTGAAGGAAGTTGAACTCTTGGTCATTGTTGTCCTAATGAAACATGTCGAACATCCGAACCAGCCACACAGCCAAAGAAAAATTGCCGGTGCAGTACACGGCGAGGAACTGGGCCGGCCAACGATGGCCATAACTGACCCTCAGCATTGGTGCCGCTTTCTAGGCAAGCAGCGACCTCCTCTTGAATCCCATACCACTTGTTGCAGGCCGCCTCGATGGTCGCTAAGTGGTTCGTCATGGCCTTCTTGCCACGGTCCATGTGGTTGTTGGCGAAGTACGGGTCGACCTACTTGCGCTCGTCGAACACCGCCTTGATCCTTCTCTAGTACGTGTCGTCATTCTGATTCGAGCCAGTGATCGGGTCGATGTTGCGGTCTTCCATGCTTCGACGAGGCACTTGTCTTCCTTGGACGTCTACTTGACGCGAAGCTCACCCATCCTAGCGTTGGTCGCCCACTTATTCTTTTTTTCCTTGGGTGCCGGCTCCACCTCTGCTGGTCCATCCTCCTCGCCTCCTCCTCGGCTACCGAGCTGCTCATGATGATCTCATCCATGTCGACATCGGTGCTGCTGAACTGTGCTGCCGAGCCGTTTGCAAAGGGTAGGGCGCCACGACACAGAGGCGGAGCAGGCGAACCTGAGTACGTCAGCGACGAGTAGCTATATTGGGTGTTGAGGCTGGCGGCGAATGTGGGGGAGAGAGTGCACGGGTCATGCTTGAAGACAGAAGGGGACGCGTGAAGCCGCGCCATGTGGGAAGGTGATAACTCACAAGTATAGGGGATCGCAACAATTTTCGAGGGTAGAGTATTCAACCCAAGTTTATTGATTCAACACAAGGGGAGCCAAAGAATATTCTCAAGTATTAGCAATTGAGTTGTCAATTCAACCACACCTGGATAACTTAGTATCTGCAACAAAGTATTTAGTAGAAAAGTTGTATGGAAGTAACAGTAACAGTTGCAAAAGTAACAGTAGTAGTTTTGTAGTAATTGTAACATTGGTAGCGGTAAAGTAACTAAGCAAAGATCAATATGTCAAAAAGCTCGTAGGCATTGGATCAGTGATGGGTAATTATGTCGGATGCGATTCCTCATGTAATAGTTATAACATAGGGTGACATAGAACTAGCTCCACTTCATCAATGTAATGTAGGTATGTATTCCAAATATAGTCATACGTGCTTATGGAAAAGAACTTGCATGACATCTTTTTTCCTACCCTCCCGTGGCAGCGGGGTCCTATTGGAAACTAAGGGATATTAAGGCGTCCTTTCAATAGGGTACCGGACCAAAGCATTAACACTTAGTGAGTACATGAACTCCTCAAACTACGGTCATCACCGGTAAGTATCCCGATTCTTGTCACTTCGGGGTTAACAGAATAACACATAATAGCTGACTATAGACTTGCAAGATAGGATCAGGAACTCATATATATTCATGAAAACATAATAGGTTCAGATCTGAAATCATGGCACTCGGACCCTAGTTACAAGCATTAAGCATAGCAAAGTCATAGCAACATCAATCTCAGAACATAGTGGATAGTAGGGATCAAACCCTAACAAAACTAACGTGATTACATGGTAAATCCCATCCAACACATCACAGTCCAGCAAGCCTACGATGGAATTACTCACGCACGGCGGTGAGCATCATGAAATTGGCGATGGATTCCCCTCTCCGGAGCTCCGAACGGACTCTAGATCAGCCCTCCCGAGAGAGTTTAGGACTTGGCGGCGGCTTCGTCTTGTAAAACGCGATGAATCCTTCTCTCCTATTTTGTTCTCCCCGAACGTGAATATATGGAGTTGGACTTGAGGTCGCTGGAGCTCCAGGGGGCCCACGAGGCAGGGGCGCGCCCTGGGGGTGGGTGGGGGGGAGCCTCCCACCCTCGTGGACAGGATGTGGCCCCCCTGGTCTTTATTTTTTCGCCAGTATTTTTTATTAATTCCAAAAAGTTGCTCCATGGATTTTCAGGTCATTCCGAGAACTTTTATTTCTGCACAAAAATAACACGATGGCAGTTCTGCTCAAAACAACGTCAGTCCGGGTTAGTTGCATTCAAATCATACAAGTTAGAGTCCAAAACAAGGGAAAAAGTGTTTGGAAAAGTAGATATAATGGAGACGTATCAACTCCCCCAAGCTTAAACCTTTCCTTGTCCTCAAGCAATTCAGTTGATAAACTGAAAGTGATAAAGAAAAACTTTTACAAACTCTATTTGCTCTTGTTGTTGCAAATATGTAAAGCCAACATTCAAGTTTTCAGCAAAGATCTTGAATGCTGGCTTTACATATTTATAACTCATGTTTACACATATCAATGGCATAATCAACTAGTGAGCAATAATAATAAAACTCGGATGACAGCACTTTCTCAAAACAATCATAATACAATATAGCAAGATGGTATCTCGCTAGCCCTTTCTGAGACCGCAAAACATAAATGCAGAGCACCCCTGAAGATCAAGGACTGACTAAACATTGTAATTCATGGTAAAAGAGATCCAGTCATAGTCATACTCAATATAAACTAATAGTAATGCATGCAAATGACAGTGGTGCTCTCCAACTGGTGCTTTTTAATAAGAGGGTGATGACTCAACATAAAAGTAAATAGATAGGCCCTTCCCAGAGGGAAGCAGGGATTTGTAGAGGTGCTAGAGCTCGATTTTGAAATAGAGATAAATAATATTTTGGGCGGTATACTTTCATTGTCAACATAACAACCAAGAGATCTCGATATCTTCCATGCTACACACATTATAGGCGGTTCCCCAACAGAATGGTAAAGTTTATACTCCCCTGCACCAACAATCATCAATCCATGGCTTGCCCGAAACAACGGGTGCCTCCAACTAACAACAATCCTGGGGGAGTTTTGTTTGCAATTATTTTGACTTGATTTGAGCATGGGAATAGGCATCCCGATGACTAGCCATTTTCTCGTGAATGAGGAGCGGAGTCCACTCCTCTTGATAGTAACCCGCCTAGCATGGAAGATACAGATAGCCCTAGTTTATACATGAGCTGTTCGAGCATACAAAATAGAACTTCATTTGAAGGTTTGGAGTTTGGCACATACATATTTACTTGGAACGGCAGGTAGATACCGCATATAGGAAGGTATGGTGGACTCATATGGAATAACTTTGGCGTTTATGGAAGTGGATGCAGAAGCAGTATTCCCGCTTAGTACAAGTGTAGGCTAGAAAAAGACTGGGAAGCGACCAACTAGAGAGCGACAGCAGTCATGAACATGCATTGAAATTAATAGACACTGAGTGCAAGCATGAGTAGGATATAATCCACCATGAACATAAATGTCGTGGAGTCTATGTTGATTTTGCTTCAACTACATGCGTGAACATGTGCAAAGTCAAGTCATTCGAATCGTTCAATGGAGTATACCACCCTATCATACCACATCACAACCATTTTAATAGCATCTTGGCACGCAAGGTAAACCATTATAAACTCCTAGCTAATTAAGCATGGCATAGGTAACTATAATCTCTAATTGTCATTGCAAACATGTTTATTCATAATAGGATGAATCAGGAACGATGAACTAATGATATTTACAAAAACAAGAGAGGTTGAGTTCATACCAGCTTCTCCCATCTCAAACAGTCCATTGATGTCTACTACACAACCTTCTTCTTGTAGACGTTGTTGGGCCTCCAACTGCAGAGGTTTGTAGGACAATAGCAAATTTTCCTCAAGTGGATGACCTAAGGTTTATCAAACCGTGGGTGGCGTAGGATGAAGATGGTCTCTCTGAAACAACCCTGCAACCAAATAACAAAGAGTCTCTTGTGTGTCTTCAACACACACAATACAATGGTAAATTGTATAGGTGCACTAGTTCGGCGAACAGTTGGTGATACAAGTGCAATATGGATGGTAGATAAAGGTACTTGTAATCTGAAATTTTAAAAACAGAAGGTAGCAAGCGATAAAAGTGAGCGTAAACAGTATTGTAATGGTAGGAAACAAGGCCTAAGATCCATACTTTCACTAGTGCAAGCTCTCTCAACAATAATAACATAATTAGATCATATAACTATCCCTCAACATGCAACAACGAGTCACTCCAAAGTCACTAATAGCATAGAACAAACGAAGAGATTATGGTAGGGTACGAAACCACCTCAAAGTTATCCTTTTTTATCTATCTATTCAAGTGTCCGTAGTAAAATAACCTGAAGCTATTCTTTCCGTTCGATCTATCATAGAGTTCATACAAGAACAACACCTTAAGAAACAAATCAACCAAAACCCTAATGTCACCTAGATACTCCATTGTCACCTCAAGTATCCGTGGGCATGATTATATGATATGCATCACACAATCTCAGATTCATCTATTCAACCAACACAAAGTACTTCCAAGAGTGCCCCAAAGTTTCTACCGGAGAGTCAAGACGAAAACATGTGCCAACCCATGTGCATAGATTCCCAAGGTCATAGAACCTGCAAGTTGATCACGAAAACATACATCAAGTAGTTCACGTGAATATCCCATTGTCACCACAGATAAGCACGGCAAGATATACATCAAGTGTTCTCAAATCCTTAAAGACTCAATCCGATAAGATAACTTCAAAGGGAAAACTCAATCCATTACAAGAGAGTAGAGGGGGAGAAACATCATAAGATCCAACTATAATAGCAAAGTTCGCGATACATCAAGATTGTACCACCTCAAGAACACGAGAGAGAGAGAGAGACAGAGAGAGAGAGAGAGATTAAACACATAGCTACTGGTACATACCATCACCCCTGAGGGAGAACTACTCCCTCCTCGTCATGGAGAGCGCTGGGATGATGAAGATGGCCGCTAGTGAGGGGTCCCCCCTCCGGCAGGGTGCCGAAACAGGGCCCCGATTGGTTTTTGGTGGCTACACAGACTTGCGGCGGTGGAACTCCCGATCTATCTTGTTCTTCGATGTTTTTAGGGGATATGGAGATATATAGGCGAAAGAAGTCGGTCAGGAGAGCCACGAGGGTGGAGGGAGCGCCCAGAGGGGGTGGGCGCGACCCCCTGCCTCGTGGCTTCCTTGTTGCTTCCCTTATGTGCACCCCAAGTCCCCTAGATTGGTTCCGTTCCAAAAATAACTTTGCCGAAGGTTTCATTCCATTTGAACTCCGTTTGATATTCCTTTTCTTCGAAACACTGAAATAGGCAAGAAAACAACAATATGGGCTGGGACTCCGGTTAATAGGTTAGTCCCAAAATGATATAAAAGTGTAGAGTAAAGCCCATAAACATCCAAAACAGGTAATATAATAGCACGGAACAATAAAAAGTTATAGATACGTTGGAGACGTATCAAGCATCCCCAAGCTTAATTCCTGCCCGTCCTCGAGTAGGTAAATGATAAAAACAGGATTTTTGACGTGGAATGCTACCTAGCATAATTCTTAATGTAATTCTATTTATTGTGGCATGAATGTTCATATCCAAATGATTCAAAATAAAATTTCATATTGACATAAGAAATAGTAATACTTCAAACATACTTACTAAGCAATCATGTCTTCTCAAAATAACATGACTAAAGAAAGTTCATCCCTACAAAATCATATAGTTAGGCTATGTTTCATTTTCATCACACGAAATACTCCCATCAAGCACAACCCCGGTTTCAGCCAAGCACTTGTTTGATACTTTAGCAATCTCAAACTTTTTTTCAACTTTCACGCAATACATGCACATGAGCCATGGATATATCACTATGGGTGGAATAGAATATCATGGTGGAGGTTGTGTGGAGAAACAAAAAATGGAGAAAGTCTCATATTGACGAGGCTAATCAACGAGCTATGGAGATGCCCGTCTATTGATGTCAACATGAGGAGTAGGGACTGCCATGCAACAGATGCACTAGAGCTATAAATGTATGAAAGCTCAACAAGAGAAACTAAGTGGGTGTGCATCCAACTTGCTTGCTAATGAAGACCTAGGGCATTTTGAGGAAGCCCACCATTGGAATATACAAGCCAAGTTCTATAAGGAAAAATTCCCACTAGTATATGAAAGAGACAACAAATGAGACTCTCTATATGAAGAACATGGTGCTACTTTGAAGCACAAGTGTGGAAAAATAAGATAGTAACACTGTCCCCCTTTTTCTATATATTTTTTGGGCCTTTTTTTGGCCTTTGCTTTTTTTTCTTTTTTTTCTTTGTCTTTTTTTTCTTGTTGGCCTTTTTTAAGGGACAATGCTCTAATAATGAAGATCATCACACTTCTATTTATTTACAACTCATGAATTACAACTCGAAACTATAACAAGATATGACTCTATATGAATGCCTCCGGCGGTGTACCGGGATGGGCAATGAATCAAGAGTGACATGTATGAAAAATTATGGATGGTGGCTTTTCCACAAATACGATGTCAACTACATGATCATGCAAGGCAATATGACAATGATGATGCGTTCCATGATAAACGGAACGGTGGAAAGTTGCATGGCAATATATCTCGGAATGGCTATGGAAATTCCATAATAGGTAGGTATGGTAGCTGATTTGAGGAAGATATAAGGAGGTTTATGTGTGATAGAGCGCATCGTATCACGGGGTTTGGATGCACTGGCAAAGTTTGCACCAACTCTCAAGGTGAGAAAGGGCAATGCACGACCGAAGAGGCTAGCAATGATGGAAGGTGAGAGTGAGTATAATCCATGGACTCAACATTAGTCATAAAGAACTCATATACTTATTACAAAAATCTACAAGTCATCAAAAACCAAGCAATACATGCATTCTCCTGGGGGAAGGTTGGTAGGAGTTAACCATCACGCCCCTCCGACCTCCACAAAAGGGAAGGCAATCAAAAGAGCACCCCATGCAATAAATTTGTTACACAACTTTTACCATACGTGCATGCTACGAGACTTGCCAACTTCAACACAAGTATTCTTTAAATTCAAAATTACCCAACTAGCATGACTCTAATCTCACCACCTCTATATCTCAAAACAATTATCAAGTATCAAATTGATCATAGCATCCAATTCACTTTCTACGATAGTTTTTATTATACCCAACTTGGATGACCATCATTCTATGACCAATTTTATAACCACGGCAAATACCATGCTGTTCTAAGAGAATCTCAAAATAATATAAGTGAAGCATGAGAGATCAACAATTTCTACAAAATTAAGCCACTGCCGTGCTCTAAAAGATATAAGTGAAGTACTAGAGCAAATGACAAACTACTTCCAAAAAGATATCAGTGAAGATCAATGAGTAGTTAAATAATTATGTAGTTGTGTGAAGACTCTCTGACATTTAAGAATTCCAGATCTTGGTATATTATTCAAACATAAAGCAAAACAAAATAAAATAACATTGCAAGGATAGCACAACTCATGTGAAGAAGCAAAAACTTAGGCTCAACCGATACTAACCGTTAATTGTTGAAGAAGAAAGGTGGGATGCCTACCGGGGCATCCCCAAGCTTAGATGCTTGAGACTTCTTGAACTATTGTCTTGGGGTGCCTTGGGCATCCCCAAGATTGAGCTTTTGTGTCTCCTTAATTCCTCTCATATCACGGTTTCCCTAAATCTCAAAAACTTCATCCACACAAAACTCAACAAGAACTCGTGAGATAAGTTAGTGTAAAACTGTTGGGGAACGTAGTAATTTCAAAAAAATTCCTACGCACATGCAAGATCATGGTGATGGCATAGCAACGAGAGGGGAGAGTAATGTCCACGTACCCTCGTAGACCGTAAGTGGAAACGTTATGACAACACGGTTGATGTAGTTGTACATCTTCACGATCCGACCGATCCAAGCACCGAATGTACGGCACCTCCGAGTTCAGCACACGTTCAGCTCGATGACGATCCCCGGACTCCGATCCAGCGGGGTGTCGGGAATGAGTTCCGTCAGCACGACGGCGTGGTGACAATGATGATGTTCTACCGACTCAGGGCTTCGCCTAAGCACCGCAACAATATGACCGAGGTGGAATATGGTGGAGGGGGGCACCGCACACGGCTAAGGAACGATCACGAAGATCAACTTGTGTGTCATGGGGTGCCCCCGTATATAGAGGAGCCAGGGGGAGGGGGTCGGCCGGCTAGGAGGGGCGCGCCAGGAGGAGTCCTCCTCCCACCGGGAGTAGGACTTCCCCCCTTCCTTGTTGGAGTAGGAGAGAAGGAAAGAGGGGGAGAGGAGGAAGGAAAAGGGGGCTGCACCCCTTGTTCAATTCGGACCAGAGGGGGGCTGCGCGCCTCCTTCCTTTCGGCCTCTCTCCTCTATTCCCGTATGGCCCAATAAGGCCCATATACTCCCCGGCGAAATCCCGTAACTCTCCGGTACTCCGAAAAATACCCGAATCACTTGGAACCTTTCCTCTGTCCGAATATTGTCGTTCAATATATCGATCTTTACGTCTCGACCATTTTGAGACTCCTCGTCATGTCACCGATCTCATCCGGGACTCAGAACTCCTTCGGTACATCAAAACTCATAAACTCATAATATAACTGTCATCGAAACCTTAAGCGTGCGGACCCTACGGGTTTGAGAACTATGTAGACATGACCGAGACTCGTTTCCGGTCAATAACCAATAGCGGAACCTGGATGCTCATATTGGCTCCTACATATTCTACGAAGATCTTTATCGGTCAGACCGCATAACAACATACGTTGTTCCCTTTGTCATCGGTATGTTACTTGCCCGAGATTCGATCGTCGGTATCTCAATACCTAGTTCAATATCGTTACCGGCAAGTCTCTTTACTCGTTCCGTAATACATCATCCCGCAACTAACTCATTAGTTGCAATGCTTGCAAGGCTTAAGTGATGTGTATTACCGAAAGGGCCCAGAGATACCTCTCCAACAATCGGAGTGACAAATCCTAATCTCGAAATATGCCAACCCAACATGTACCTTCGGAGACACCTGTAGAGCACCTTTATAATCACCCAGTTACGTTGTGACGTTTGGTAGCACACAAAGTGTTCGTCCGGTAAACGGGAGTTGCATAATCTCATAGTCATAGGAACATGTATAAGTCATGAAGAAAGCAATAGCAACATACTATACGATCAAGTGCTAAGCTAACGGAATGGGTCAAGTCAATCACATCATTCTCCCAATGATGTGATCCCGTTAATCAAATGACAACTCTTTTGTCTATTGCTAGGAAATGTAACCATATTTGATAAACAAGCTAGTCAAGTAGAGGCATACTAGTGACACTATGTTTGTCTATGTATTCACACATATATTATGTTTCCGGTTAATACAATTCTAGCCTGAATAATAAACATTTATCATGATATAAGGAAATAAATAATAACTTTATTATTGCCTCTAGGGCATATTTCCTTCAGTCTCCCACTTGCACTAGAGTCAATAATCTAGTTCACATCATCATGTGATTCAACATCAATATTCACATCTGTATGTGATTAACACCCATCGTTCACATCGTCATGTGTCCAACACCCAAAGGGTTTACTAGAGTCAATAATCTAGTTCACATGGCTATGTGATTAACACCCAAAGAGTACAAAGGTATGATCATGTTTTGCTCATGAGAGAAGTTTTAGTCAACGGGTCTGTCACATTCAAAGTCGTATGTATTTTGCAAATATTCTATGTCTACAATGCTCTGCATGGAGCTACTCTAACTGATTGCTCCCACTTTCAATATGTATTCAAATTGAGACTTAGAGTCATCTGGATTGGTGTAAAAGCTTGCATCGTTGTAACCTTTTACGACGGGCTCTTTTGTCACCTCCATAATCGAGAAACATATCGTTATTTCTCTAAGGATAATTTTGACCAATGTCCAGTGATCTACTTCTAGATCACTATTGTACTCCCTTGACAAATTCAGAGCAAGGTATACAATAGGTCTGGTACATAGCATACTTTATAGAACCTATGACTGTGGCATAGGGAATGACTTTCATTCTCTTTTCTATTTTCTTCCGTGGTCGGGATTTGAGTCTTTACTCAATTTCACACCTTTGCAACACAGACAAGACCTCTTTCTTTGACTGTTCCATTTTGAACTATTTCAAAATCTTGACAAGGTATGTACTTATTGAAAAACTTATCAAGCGTCTTGATCTATCTCAATAGATCTTGATGCTCAATACATAAGTAGCTTTACTGAGGTCTTTTTTTAAAAAACTCCTTTCAAACACTTCTTTATGCTTTCCAGAAAATTCTACATCATTTCCAATCAACAATATGTCATTCACATATACTTATCAGAAAGGCTGTAGTGCTCCCACTCACTTTCTTGTAAATACAGGCCTTTCTAAAAGTCTGTATAAAATCATATGCTTTGATCAACTCATCAAAGCATATATTCCAACTCCGAGATGCTTGCACCAGTCCATCGATGGATCGCTGGAGCTTGCACATTTTGTTAGCACCTTTCGGATCGACAAAACCTTCTGGTTGCATTATATACAACTCTTCTTCCAGAAATCCATTCAGGAACACAGTTTTGATATCCATTTACCAGATTTCATAAAATGTGGCAATTGCTAACATGATTCGGACAGACTTAAGCATCGTTACGAGTGAGAAAAACTCATCATATTCAACACTTTGAACTTGCTGAAAACCTTTCGCAACAAGTCGAGCTTAGTAGATAATAACACTACGATCAGTGTCCGTCTTTCTCTTGAAGATCCATTTATTTAACTTGGCTTGCTGATCATCGAGCAAGTCAATCAAAGTCCATACTTTGTTCTCATACATGGATCATATCTTAGATTTTATGGCCTCAAGCCATTTCGCGGAATCTGGGCTCATCATCGCTTCCTCATAGTTCGTAGGTTCATCATGGTCTAGTAACATGACTTCTAGAACAGGATTACCGTACCACTTTGGTGCGGATCTTATTCTGGAAGACCTACGAGGTTCGGTAGTAACTTGATCTGAAGCTTCATGATCATCATCATTAGCTTCCTCACTAATTGGTGTAGGAATCACAGGAACTGATTTCTGTGATGAACTAGTTTCCAATAAGAGAGCAGGTACAGCTACCTCATCAAGTTCTACTTTCCTCCCACTCAGTTCTTTTGAGGGAAACTCCTTCTCTAGAAAGGATCCGTTCTTAGCAATGAATAACTCGCCTTAGGATCTGTGATAGAAGGTGTACCCAATAGTTGCCTTTGGGTATTCTATGAAGACGCACTTGTCCGATTTGGGTTCGAGCTTATCAGGTTGAAACTTTTTCATATAAGCATCATAGCCCCAAACTTTTAAGAAACGACAACTTTGGTTTCTTGCCAAACCACAGTTCATAAGGCGTCGTCTCAACGGATTTCGATGATGCCCTTTTTAAAGTGAATGTAACTGTCTCTAATGCATAACCGCAAAAACCATAGTGGTAAACTGATAAGAGACATCATAGATTGCACTATATCCAATCAAGTACTTGTTATGACGTTCGGACACACCATTATGCTGTGGTGTTCCAGGTGGCATGAGTTTGTGAAACTATTCCACATTGTTTTAATTGAAGACCAAACTCGTAACTCAAATATTTGTCTCTGCGATCAAATTATAGAAACTTTATTTTCTTGTTATGATGATTCTCCACTTCACTCTGAAATTCTTTGAACTTTTCAAATGTTTCAGACTTGTGCTTCATTAAGTAGATATACTCATATCTTCTCAATTCATCTTGTGAAGGTCAGAAAACAACGATACTTGCCACGAGCATCAACACTCATTGGATCTCATACATCGGTATGTATTATTTCCAACAAGTCAGCAACTCGTTCTATTGTTCCGGAGAACGGAGTTTTAGTCATCTTGCCCAAAAGGCACGGTTCGTAAGCATCAAATGATTCATAGCCAAGTGATTCTGAAAATCCATCTTTATGGAGTTTCTTCATGCGCTTTACACCGACATGACCCAAACGGCAGTGCCACAAATAAGTTGCACTATCATTATTAACTTTGCATCTTTTGGCATCAATATTATGAATATGTGTATTACTACGATCGAGATCTAACAAACTATTTTCATTGGGTGTATGACCATTGAAGGTTTTATTCATGTAAACAGAACAACAATTATTCTCTGATTTTAAATGAATAACCATATTGCAATAAACATGATCAAATCATATTCATGCTCAACGCAAACGCCAAATAACATCTATTTAGGTTTAACACTAATCCCGAAAGTATAGGGAGTGTGCGATGATGATCATATCAATCTTGGAACCACTTCCAACATACATCGTCACTTCACCCTCAACTAGTCTCTGTTTATTCTGTATCTCCTGTTTCGAGTTACTAATTTTTAGCAACCGAACAAGTATCAAATACTCAGGGGTTACTATAAACACTAGTAAGGTACACATCAATAACCTATATATCAAATATACCCTTGTTCACTTTGCCATCCTTCTTATCCACCAAATATTCAGGGCATTTCCGTTTCCAGTGACCATTTCCTTTGCAGTGTAAGCACTCAGTTTCAGGCTTTGGTTCAGCTTTGGGCTTCTTCGTGGGAGTGACAACTTGCTTGTGATTCTACTTGAAGTTCCCTTTCTTTCCCTTTGCCCTTTTCTTGAAACTAGTGATCTTGTCAACCATCAACACTTGATGATCTTTTATTGATTTCTACCTTCGTCGATTTCAGCATCACGAAGAGCTCGGGAATCATTTTCGTCATCCCTTGCATTATAGTTCATCACGAAGTTCCAGTAACTTGGTGATGGTGACTAGAGAACTCTGCCAATCACTATCTTATCTGGAAGATTAACTCCCACTTGATTCAAGCGATTGTTAGTACTCAGACAATCTAAGCACTTGCTCACTAGTTGAGCAATTATCCTCCATCTTTTTAGCCATAGAACTTGTTGGAGACTTCATATCTCTCAACTCGGGTATTTGCTTGAAATATTAACTTCAACTCCTGGAACATCTCATATGGTCCATGACGTTCAAAACGTCTTTGAAGTCCCGATTCCAAGCCGTTAAGCATGGTGCACTAAACTATCAAGTAGTCATCATATTGAGATAGACAAACGTTCATAACATCTGCATCTGCTCCTGCAATAGGTCTGTCACCTAGTGGTGCATTAAGGACATAATTCTTCTATGCAGCAATGAGAATAAACCTCAGATCACGGATCCAATCCGCATCATTGCTACCAACATCTTTCAACACAATTTTCTCTAGGAACATATCAAAATAAACATATGAAAGCAACAACGCAAGCTATTGATCTGCAACATAATTTGCAAAATACTACCAGCACTAAGTTCATGATAAATTTAAGTTCAATTAATCATATTACTTAAGAACTCCCACTTAGATAGACATCCCTCTAATCCTCTAAGTGATTACGTGATCCATATCAACTACACCATGTCCGATCGTCATGTGAGATGGAGTAGTTTCAACAGTGAACATCAATATGCTGATCATATCTACTATATGATTCACGCTCGACCTTTCGGTCTCCGTGTTCCGAGGCCATATCTGTTATATGATAGGCTCGTCAAGTTTAAC
This sequence comes from Triticum aestivum, assembly GCF_018294505.1. Lineage (NCBI taxonomy): Eukaryota > Viridiplantae > Streptophyta > Magnoliopsida > Poales > Poaceae > Triticum > Triticum aestivum. The sequence goes on along the minus strand of NC_057801.1, from coordinate 804,980,558 downwards.
CTGAGTATTCCGCGTGTGCAACTGTTTTGCACCCGTTGTATTTGAACGTAGAGCCTATCACACCCGATCATCACATGGTGTCTCAGCACGAAGAACTTTCGCAACGGTGCATACTCAGGGAGAACACTTCTTGATAATTTAGTGAGAGATCATCTTAAAATGCTACTGTCAAACTAAGCAAAATAAGATGTATAAAAGATAAACATCACATGCAATCAATATAAGTGATATGATATGGCCATCATCATCTTGTGCTTGTGATCTCCATCTCCAAAGTACTGTCATGATCTCTATCGTTACCGGCACGACACCATGATCATCATCTTGATCTATATCAATGTGTCGTCACATGGTCGTCTCGCCAACTATTGCTCTTGCAACTATTGCTATCGTATAGCAATAAAGTAAAGCAATTATTTGGCACTTGCATCTTATGCAACAAAGAGACAACCATAGGGCTTCTGCCAGTTCCCGATAACTTCAAAAAAACATGATCATCTTATACAACAACTTATATCTCATCACGTCTTGACCATATCACATCACAACATGCCCTGCAAAAACAAGTTAGACGTCCTCTACTTTGTTGTTGCAAATTTTACGTGGCTGCTACGGGTTGAGCAAGAACCGTTCTTACCTATGCATCACAACCACAACGATAGTTGGTCAAGTTAGTGCTGTTTTAACCTTCTCAAGGACCGGGCGTAGCCACACTCGGTTCAACTAAAGTTGGAGAAACAGACACCCGCTAGTCACCTGTGTGCAAAGCACGTCGGTAAAACCAGTCTCGCGTAAGCATACGCATAATGTCTGTCCGGGCTGCTTCATCCAACAATACCGCTGAACCAAAGTATGATATGCTGGTAAGCAGTATGACTTGTATCGCCCACAACTCACTTGTGTTCTACTCGTGCATATAACATCAACGCATAAAACCTAGGCTCGGATGCCACTGTTGGGGAACATAGTAATTTTAAAAAAATTCCTACGCACATGCAAGATCATGGTGATGGCATAGCAATGAGAGGGGAGAGTATGTCCACGTACCCTCGTAGACCGTAAGCGGAAACGTTATGACAACGCGGTTGATGTAGTCGTACGTCTTCACGATCCGACCGATCCAAGCACCGAACGTACGGCACCTCCGAGTTCAGCACACGTTCAGCTTGATGACGATCCCCGGACTCCGATCCAGCGGGGTGCCGGGAATGAGTTCCGTCAGCACGACGGCGTGGTGACGATGATGATGTTCTACCAACGCAGGGCTTCGCCTAAGCACCGCAACGATATGATCGAGGTGGAATATGGTGGAGGGGGGCACCGCACACGGCTAAGGAACGATCAAGAAGATCAAATTGTGTGTCATGGGGTGTCCCCCTACCCCCGTATATAAAGGAGCCAGGGGGAGGGGGTCGGCCGGCCAGGAGGGGCGCGCCAGGAGGAGTCCTCCTCCCACCGGGAGTCGGACTCCCCCCCTTCCTTGTTGGAGTAGGAGAGAAGGAAAGAGGGGGAGAGGAGGAAGGAAAAGGGGGCTGCACCCCTTGTCCAATTCGGACCAAAGGGGGGCTGCGCGCCTCCTTCCTTCGGCCTCTCTCCTCTATTCCCGTATGGCCCAATAAGGCACATATACTCCCCAGCGAATTCCCGTAACTCTCCGGTACTCCGAAAAATACCCGAATCACTCGGAACCTTTCCGATGTCCGAATATAGTCGTCCAATATATCGATCTTTACGTCTCGACCATTTAGAGACTCCTCGTCATGTCCCCAATCTCATCCGGGACTCCGAACTCCTTCGGTACATCAAAACTCATAAACTCATAATATAACTGTCATCGAAACCTTAAGCGTGCGGACCCTACGGGTTCGAGAACTATGTAGACATGACCGAGACTCATTTCCGGTCAATAACCAATAGAGGAACCTGGATGCTCATATTGGCTACAACATATTCTACGAAGATCTTTATCGGTCAGACCGCATAACAACATACGTTGTTCCCTTTGTCATCGGTATGTTACTTGCCCGAGATTTGATCGTCGGTATCTCAATACCTAGTTCAATCTCGTTACCGGCAAGTCTCTTTACTCATTCCGTAATACATCATCCCGCAACTAACTCATTAGTTGCAATGCTTGCAAGGCTTAAGTGATGTGTATTACCGAGAGGGCCCAGAGATACCTCTCCAACAATCGGAGTGACAAATCCTAATCTCGAAATACGCCAACCCAACATGTACCTTCGGAGACACCTTTAGAGCACCTTTATAATCACCCAGTTACGTTGTGACGTTTGATAGCACACAAAGTGTTCCTCCGGTAAACGGGAGTTGCATAATCTCATAGTCATAGGAACATGTATAAGTCATGAAGAAAGCAATAGCAACATACTATACGATCAAGTGCTAAGCTAACGGAATGGGTCAAGTCAATCACATCATTCTCCCAATGATGTGATCCCGTTAATCAAATGACAACTCTTTTGTCTATGGCTAGGAAACGTAACCATCTTTGATAAACGAGCTAGTCAAGTAGAGGCATACTAGTGACACTATGTTTGTCTATGTATTCACACATGTATTATGTTTCCGGTTAATACAATTCTAGCATGAATAATAAACATTACCATGATATAAGGAAATAAATAATAACTTTATTATTGCCTCTAGGGCATATTTCCTTCAATAACAATGCAAAAAACCTTATCATTTTCTACTGTAAAAAATTAATAAAATTATTATTCAACATTGCATACTAAATGTCTCTGCATATTTAATACTCCTATCCTCAAATAGAGTCATTAGACAAGCAAACTTATGTCAACAATGCAAACATAACAGCAATCTGCCAAAACAGTATAGTCTGTAAAGAACGCAAGATTCATCATACTTACCCAACTCAAACAATTATAAGAAAAATACTAAGCTGTAGAATATTTATCAGAGCTCATTATGAAAAACGATTCAACATTATATCACTCTCTGACGTTTCTAGGGAATTTTTGCAACAGCGGTAAACTTTCTGTTTTTAAACGACAACATTTATACTTGCAAAATAAGCATGGTAAAGGCTATCCTTGACTTTTTTTATTGAAAATAGAGATGCAAAACATTATTCTAAATAACAGCAAGCAAACACTAACAAAATAAAATGAATCTCCAAGCAAAACACATATCATGTGGTGATTAAAAATATAGCTCCAAGTAAAGTTACCGATGAACGAAAACGAAAGAGGGGATGCCTTCTGGCGCATCCCCAAGCTTAGGCTCTTGGTTGTCCTTGAATATTACCTTGGGGTGCCTTGGGAATCCCCAAGCTTAGGCTCTTTCCACTCCTTATTCCATAGTCCATCTAATCTTTACCCAAAACATGAAAACTTCACAACAGAAAACTCAACACAAAACTCGTAAGCTCCATTAGTATAAGAAAATAAATCACAACTTAGGTACTGTTGTGAACTCATTATAAATTCATATTGGTGTAATACCTACTGTATTCCAAATTCTCTATGGTTCATTCCCTCCGATACTACTCATAGATTCATGAAAATAAGCAAATAACACATACAAAACAGAATCTAGCAAAAACAGAACAGTCCATAGTAATCTGTATCAAACGTATACTTCTGGAACCCCCAAAATTCTGAAATAAATTGGTGGACCTGAGGAATATGTCTATTAATCATATTAAAAAAGAATCAACCTAAAATCACTCTCCAGTGAAAAAATGGCAGTTAATCTCGTGAGTGCTAAAGTTCATGTTTTTTACAGCAAGATCATATAAACTTCACCCAAGTCTTCCCAAAGGATCTACTTGGCACAAACACTAATTAAAACATGAAACCACATCTAACAAGAGGATAGATAAATTATTTATTACTAAACAGGATCAAAAGCGAAGGAGAAATATAAAATTGGGTTGCCTCCCAACAAGCGCTACCGTTTAATGCCCCTAGCTAGGCATGATGATTTCAATGATGCTCACATAAAAGATAATAATTGAAACATAAATAGAGCATCATGAAAAATATGACTAGCACATTTAAGTCTAACCCACTTCCTATGCATAGGGATTTTGTGAGCAAACAACTTATGGGAACAATAATCAACGAGCATAGGAATGTAAAACAAGCAAATCTTCAATATTTTCAACACATAGAGGAAACTTGATATTATTGCAAGTCCTACAAGCATGTGTTCCTCCCTCATAATAATTTTCAGTAGCATCATGAATGAATTCAACCATATAACCAACACCTAAAGCATTCTTTTCATGATCTACTTGCATAGAAATTTTACTACTCTCCACATAAGCAAATTTCTTCTCATGAATAGTAGTGGGAGAAAACTCAACAAAATAATTATCATGTGAGGCATAATCCAATTGAAAACTAAAATTATGATGACAAGTTTCATGGTTATCATTATTCTTAATAGCATACAAGTCATCACAATAATCATCATAGATAGCAACTTTATTCTCATAATCAATTGGAACCTCTTCCGAAATAGTGGGTTCACCTTTGATCATTATTAAAATAATGACCTCTCCAAATCCACTTTGATCATTATTAAAATAAGAATCAACACCCTCCAAAATAGTGGTATCAATACTACCTAAAGTTGATACTCTTCCAAACCCACTTTCATCAATATAATCATCATAAATAGGAGGCATGCTTTCATCATAATAAATATTCTCATCAAAGCTCGGGGGACTAAACATATCATATTTATCAAACATAGCATCCCAAAGCTTGTGGCTTTGCATATCCTTAGCATCATGGGTATTCAAAGAGTTCATACTAACAACATTGCAATCATGCTCATCATTCACATATTTAGTGCCAAACATTTTATAGATTTCTTCTTCTATCACTTGAGCACAATTTTCCTTTCCATCATTCTCATGAAAGATATTAAAAAGATGAAGCATATGAGACAAACTCAATTACATTTTTTTGTAGTTTTCTTTTATAGACTAAACTAGTGATAAAACAAGAAACAAAAAGATTCTATTGCAAGATCTAAAGATACACCTTCAAGCACTCACCTCCCCGACAACGGTGACAGAAAAGAGCTTGATGTCTACTACACAACCTTCTTCTTGTAGACATTGTTGGGCCTCCAAGTGCAGAGGTTTGTAGACAGTAGCATCAACCCGTGGGAGGCATAGGATGAAGATGATCTCTCTCAAACAACCCTGCAACCAAATAACAAAGAGTCTCTTCTGTCCCCAACACATCCAATACAATGGTAAATTGTAAAGGTGCACTAGTTCGGCCAAGAGATGGTTATACAAGTGCAATATGGATGGTAGATAAAGGTATTTGTAATCTGAAATTATAAAAACAGCAAGGTACCAAGGGCTAAAAGTGAGCGTAAACGGTATTGCAATGGTAGGAAATAAGGTCTAAGGTTCATACTTTCACTAGTGCAAGTTCTCTCAACAATAATAACATTATTAGATCATATAACTATCCCTCAACATGCAACAAAGAGTCACTCCAAAGTCACTAATAGCAGAGAACAAACGAAGTGATTATGGTAGGGTACAAAACCACCTCAAAGTAATCCTTTTTGATCTATCTATTCAAGAGTCCATACTAAAATAACATGAAGCTATTCTTTCCGTTCGATCTATCATAGAGTTCATACTAGAATAACACCTTCAGACACAAATCAACCAAAACCCTAATGTCACCTAGATAATCCAGTGTCACCTCAAGTATCTGTGGGCATGATTATATGATATGCATCACACAATCTCAGATTCATCTATTCAACCAACACAAAGTACTTCAAAGAGTGCCCCGAAGTTTCTACCGGAGAGTCAAGACGAAAACGTGTGCCAACCCCTATGCATAGATTCGCAAGGTCACGGAACCCGCAAGTTGATCACTAAAACATATATCAAGTGGATCACATGAATATCCCATTGTCACCACAGATAACCACGACAAGATATACATCAAGTGTACTCAAATCCTTAAAGACTCAATCCGATAAGATAACTTCAAAGGGAAAACTCAACCATTACAAGAGAGTAGAGGGGGAGAAACATCATAAGATCCAACTATAATAGCAAAGTTCGCGATACATCAAGATCGTATCACCTCAAGAACACGAGAGAGAGGGAGATCAAACACATAGCTACGGGTACATACCCTTAGCCCCGAGGGTGAACTACTCCCTCCTCGCCAGGGAGAGCGCCGGGATGATGAAGATGGCCATCGGTGAGGGATCCCCCTCCGGCAATGTGCCGGAACAGATTCCCGATTGGTTTTTGGTGGCTACAGAGGCTTTCGGCGGCGGAACTCCCGATCTATCTTGTTCTTCTATGTTTTTAGGGTATATGGAGATATATGGGCGAAAGAAGTCGGGCAGGGGAGCCACAAGGGGCCCTCGAGGGTGGAGGGAGTGCCCAGAGGGGGTGGGCGCGCCCCCTGCCTCGTGGCTTCCATGTTGCTTCCCTTACGTGCACTCCAAGTCCCCTGCATTGCTTCCGTTCCAAAAGTAACTTTCCCGACGGTTTCATTCCGTTCGGACTCCGTTTGATATTCCTTTTCTTTGTAACACTGAAATAGGCAAGAAAACAACAATATGGGCTGGGCCTCCGGTTAATAGGTTAGTCCCAGAAATGATATAAATGTGTAGAGTAAAGCCCATAAAGATCCAAAACAGGTAATATAATAGCATGGAACAATAAACAATTATAGATACGTTGGAGACGTATCATCCATCATATATCGTCATTATTGCCTTTCACTCGCACGACCGAACGGTGTGGATAATAATAATAGTGCACGTGCATTGGACTAAGCTAGAATCTGCAAGCATTCAATTCAAGGGAGAAGACAAGGGAATATGGGCTCTTTGTTAAATCAATCAATAATGCATAAAAGAGCCACTCAACATTTTCATCATGGTCTTCTCCTTTCGACCCCCAAAGAAAAGAACTTGAAATAAAACTATTTACATGGGAAAGCTCCCAACAAGCAAAAGAAGAACGAGAAATCTTTTTGAGTTTTGTCTTAATTACTACTACTACAAGCATGGAAAGTAAACTAGCTAAACGCTACAACTATTTTTTTTTTGGTTTTTTTAAGGTTATTCAAACACACAATAAGAAAGCAAGAAAAGGAAAATAAACTAGCATGGATAGTACAATGAAAAACTATGAAGACCGACAACTAGAATGGGTGTGTGAACATGAATGTAATGTCGGTGGGAAATACGTACCCCCCAAGCTTAGGCTTTTGGCCTAAGTTGGTCTATGCCCATGGATTTGAGCTACTCTCTCTGGTGTATTGAGGAGTGTCATCTGATAAAAGGATTGTCGATCTCCTCCGGATCCCACTAGTAAAAGGATTGTCTATAAGGGTCAAGTGGTGGTTCCGGCTCAGGCTCTGGAGCTGGAGTCTGGCTCCGGTGTGCGTGAACGGCCTCCGGCAAGATGAGGTACGTGCCTGAAGATAAGTCAAACAGAGAGGGTGTAGGTAAGATAATAGTCTCACTGTTAGTTTTATTAAATCTCAAATTGTACTTAAGGATCATCTCATTATTTTTAACAGTAAATTCATGTGCTACCATACTCTTATAATCTAGAAAAATAGGGGGTAGCAACTTTTCCTCTTTCTCATAATGCCTAATAAGTATCCTAAAGTGTTTAGCAAGGCGTGAAGCAAAGATGCCTCCAAAGATAGGACCCTTTGTACGGTTCAGGCTTAATCATTTAGCAATAATAGCACCTAAACTAATAGTGTTATCGCGAAATAAAGCATGGCCCAAAATAAAAATATCAGGGGCACTAAGGTTTCCACAGTTCCCGCGACCAGTTAAGCATCTACTAGCAAATATTGCAAAGTAACACAGAACAGGAAAATGTATGCTAGTAATTCTTGCATCGGAAACCTTCCTCGTTTCCCCTACAACAATAATATCCATAAATCCATCCACATCACTACGATGTGGTTCCTCTATGCTGCCCACAAAGGGTATCTTGCAAACCCCACAAAAATCAAATAGTGACGTCTCCCTAACCTCATCATATAAATGAAACTCCACTGAAGGTGGTCATTTCTTAGCATGAAAGTAAAAAATTTGCAAGAAAGTATTAGTGAGTAGGAGATACTGATCGAGCTGGTCGTGGAGGACATCGGTGAGGCCTGCATTCTCAGCCAAATAATAAAAATCGTCATGAATCCCGGCTGTTCTCAAGAACTCATCACAAGGCCATTCACACGGCCGAACCTCCGTCGTGCCGGGGAGATTAAATTTGGGCTTTTTGTTCTCTTCGCTCTGCTTATCCTTCAAGCTTCGGCTCGGAGAGCCCCTCAAAAATATCTTTATCATTTTCTGAATTTTTTTGAAATTTTTAGTAAGGCAAAATAAAAGTGAACCAAACTCAACAAAATTGATAGCAACTACTCCCACAAGTGCCTAGAGACTATATCATGCATTAGAACTACTTGGGAGCAAATAAATTTGACATGCCAGCTCAAGAACAGTGTCACCTCAACAGCAAAAATTTGCAATGAATAAAGCACTAGAATAAAAACTGATTGGACCATTGGAGAAGTCACATACCAAAGAACAATCCCCCAAAGCAGTTTTGTGAATGGAGCTTCGAGCAAGGAGATCGAAAATGGCAGCAAGATGAGCTAGAACTCGTGCTTGAGCTGGTTGGTGATTTTTTGGGGAGGAAGAAGAAGTGTGTGGGTGCAGGAATGAGTGGAGGGGGGCCACCAGGGGCCCACGAGGCACGGGGGCGCGCCCTAGGCGAGTGGGCACGCCCTGGACCCTCGTGGCCAGGTGATTGCCCTCCTGCTATGTTCTCAGTGCCAAATATTCTTAAATATTCTAGAAAAATCATATTTCATTTTCAGGGCATTTGGACAACTTTTATTTCAGGGTACTTTTTATTGCATGGATAAATCAGAAAATAGACAGAAAATACTATTTTTGCCTTATTTATTCAAAATAGCAGAAAGTAAAAAGGAGGGTACAGAGAGTTGTGCTTTCTAACTTCATCCATCTCATGCTTATCAAAAGGAATCCTCTAACAAGGTTGATCAAGTCTTGTTAACAAACTCATTCCGAATCGCATGAAACCAGAAATTTTTTGAATAACACTAGGTTACCTCAACGGGGATATGTACATCCCGAACAATAAGAATATCATATTTCTTCTTGACAGTAGGAAGAGGAAATTCAAAACCTCCAATAATAATCGATGGAATTTTTCCAATAGAATTGATACTGTGAACTTGAGGTTGTTTCCTCGGAAATGTACCGTATGCTCATTACCATTAACATGAAAAGTGACATTGCCTTTTTTGCAACCAATAACAGACCCTGCAGTATTCGAAAAGGGTCTTCCAAGGATAATCGACATACTATCGTCCTTGGGAATATCAAGAATAACAAAGTCCGTTAAGATAGTAACGTTTGCAATCACAACAGGCACATCCTCACAAATACCGACAGGTATAGCGGTTGATTTATCGGCCATTTGCATAGATATTTTAGTAGGTGTCAACTTGTTCAATTCAAGTCTACGATATAAAGAGAGAGGCATAACACTAACACCGGCTCCAAGATCACATAAAGCAGTTTTAACATAGTTTCTTTTAATTAAGCATGGTATAGTTGGTACTACTGGATCTCCTAGTTTCTTTGGTATTCCACCCTTAAAGGTATAGTTATCAAGCATGGTGGAATTTTAAGCTTCCGGTATCTTTCTTTTATTTGTAATAATATCTTTCATGTACTTAGCATAAGGATTCATTTTAAGCATATCAGTTAAATGCATACGCAAAAAGATAGGTCTAATCATTTTAGCAAAGCGCTCAAAATCCTCATCATCCTTTTTCTTGGATGGTTTAGGAGGAAAAGGCATGGGTTTCTGAACCCATTGTTCTCTTTATTTATCATGCTTCCTAGCAATGAAGTCTCTCTTATCATAACATTGATTCTTTGATTGTGGGTTATCAAGATCAACAGCAGGTTCAATCTCTACATCATTGTTATTGCTAGGTTGAGCATCAACATGAACATCATCATTAATATTATCACTAGATTCATGTTCATCACCAAATTGTGTTTTAGCATTAGAGCTATAAATATCATTAGGATTATCAGGTGTGTCTACAACAGGTTCACTAGAAGCATGCAGATTCCTATCATTTTTCTTCTTCTTCTTTTTAGCAGGACTAGGTGCATCAGCATTATTTCCTTGAGAATCTTTCTCAATTCTCTTAGGGTGGCCCTCAGGATACAAAGGTTCCTGAGTCATTCTACCACTTCTAGTCATAACTCTAACATCATTATCATTTCTCTTATCATTTAATTCATTGAGCAAATAATTTTGAGCTTTAAGCAGTTGTTCTACTTGAGTGGTAACCATAGAAGCATGTTTACTAATGAGTTTAAGTTCACCCTTAACTCTAGATATATAATCACTCAAGTGTCCAATCATATGATCATTATTTTTCAATTGTCTACCAGCATAAGCATTGAAGTTTTCTTGTTTAGCCATAAAGTCATCAAACTCATCCAAGCATTTGCTAGCAAACTTAGTAGACGGTATTTCAACTTTATCATATCTATAGAGAGAATTTACCTTCACTACCTGTGTCGGGTTATCAAGACCATGCATTTGTTCAATAGGTGGTATATTAAGTCCATGTATTTCTTCAACAGGAGGTAAATTCTTAACATCTTCAACTTTAATACCTTTTTCTTTCATAGATTTCTTTGCCTCTTGCATATCTTCAGGACTGAGAAATAGAACACCCCTTTCCTTTGGAGTTGGCTTAGGAAGTGTCCAATTGTTTTCATTAGTCAACATATTATTCAATAGCAATACAGCTTGATCAACTGTTCTTTCCCTGAAAACACAACCAGCACAACTATCCAGATGGTCTTTGGAAGCATCGGTTAGTCCATTATAAAAGATATCAAGTATTTCATTTTTCTTGAGAGGATGATTAGGCAAAACATTAAGTAATCGAAGAAGCCTCCCCCAAGCTTGTGGGAGACTCTCTTCTTCAATTTGCAGAAAATTATATATTTCCCTTAAAGCATCTTGTTTCTTATGAGCGGGGAAATATTTAGCAAAGAAGTAATAAATCATATCCTGGGGACTACACACACAACCAGGATTATGAGAATTGAACCATGTTTTAGCATCAACCTTCAATGAGAACGGAAATAGCTTAAGAATATAGTAGTAACGAGTTTTCTCATCATTAGTGAATAGGGTGGCTATATCATTCAATTTAGTAAGATGTGCCACAACAGTTTCAGATTCATAGCCATAAAAGGATCAAATTCCACCAAAGTAATTATCACATGATCGACAGAAAAATCATAATCCTTATCAGTAACACAGATAGGTGAAGTAGCAAAAGCAGGGTCATATTTCATTCTAGCATTCAGAGACTTTTCTTTAAGCTTAGCTAGTAACTTCTTAAGATTAGATCTATCATTGCAAGCAAGAAATTCTCTAGGAGTTTCTTCATCCGTAACATAACCCTCAGGCCCAACATTCATATTTAGGGGGAGAATCTCCATCATCACTTTCATCAATATTATCAGTTTCAATAATTTCATTCTCTCTAGCCCTAGCAAGTTGTTCATCAACAAATTCACCTAATGGCACAATAGTATCAAGCATAGAAGTAGTTTAATCATAAATAACATGCATAGCAGAACTGGCATCATCAATAACATGTGACATATTAGAACTAATAGCAGAAGAAGGTTTAGGTGTCGCAAGCTTACTCAAAATAGAAGGAGAATCAAGTGCAGAGCTAGATGGCAGTTCCTTTCCTCCCCTCGTAGTTGACAGAAAAAATCTTAGTTCTTTCGTCTTTCAAGTTCCTCATAGTGATCAGCAAATATAAATCCCAAGTGACTCAAAGAATAGAGCTATGATCCCCGGCAACGGCGCCAGAAAATGGTCATGATAACCCACATGTATAGGGGATCGCAATAGTTTTCGAGGATAGAGTATTCAACCCAAATTTATTGATTCGACACAAGGGGAGCCAAAGAATATTCTCAAGTATTAGCAGTTGAGTTGTCAATTCAACCACACTTGGATAACTTAGTATCTGTAGCAAAGTATTTAGTAGCAAAGTAGTATGGAATTAACGGTAACAGTAGTAAAAGTAACAGTAGTAGTTTTGTAGTAATTGTAACAGTGGCGGCGGTAACGTAACTAAGCAAAGATCAATATGTGAAAAAGCTCGTAGGCATTGGATCAGTGATGGATAATTATGTCGGATGTGATTCCTCATGTAATTGTTATAACATAAGGTGACACAGAACTAACTCCAGTTCATCAATGTAATGTAGGCATGTATTCCGAGTATAGTCATACGTGCTTATGGAAAAGAACTTGCATGACATCTTTCGTCCTCCCCTCCCGTGGCAGCGGGGTCCTATCGGAAACAAAGGGATATTAAGGCCTTCTTTTAATAGAGTACCGGACCAAAGCATTAAAACTTAGTGAATACATGAACTCCTCAAACTACGGTCATCACCGGTAAGTATCCCGATTATTGTCACTTCGGGGTTAACAGATCAGAACACATAATAGCTGACTATAGAATTGCAAGATAGGATCAAGAACTCATATATATTCATGAAAACATAATAGGTTCAGATCTGAAATCATGGCACTCGGGCCCTAGTGACAAGCATTAAGCATAGCAAAGTCATAGCAACATCAATCCCAGAACATAGTGGATACTAGGGATAAAACCCTAACAAAACTAACTTGATTACATGGTAAATGTCATCCAACCCATCACAGTCCAGCAAGCCTATGATGGAATTACTCACACACGGCGGTGAGCATCATGAAATTGGTGATGGAGGATGGTTGATGATGATAACGGCGACGGATTCCCCTCTTCGGAGCTCCGAACGGACTCTAGATCAGCCCTCCCGAGAGAGTTTAGGGCTTGGCGGCGCCTCCATATCATAAAACGCGATGAATCCTTCTCTCCTATTTTTTTCTCCCGAACGTGAATATATGGAGTTGGACTTGAGGTCAGTGGAGCTCCAGGGGCCCACGAGGCAGGGGGCGTGCCCTGGGGGGAGCCTCCCACCCTCGTGGACAGGGTGTGGGCCCCGTGGTCTTTATTCTTTCACTAGTATTTTTTATTAATTCCAAAAGGTTTCTCCGTTGATTTTCAGGTCATTCCGAGAACTTTTATTTCTGCACAAAAATAACACCATGGCAGTTCTGCTGAAAACAGCGTCAGTCCGGGTTAGTTCGATTCAAATCATACAAGTTAGAGTCCAAAACAAGGGCAAAAGTGTTTGGAAATGTAGATACGATTGAGACGTATCACCTCCCCAAGCTTAAACCTTTGCTTGTCCTGAAGCAATTCAGTTAATAAACTGAAAGTGATAAAGAAAAACTTTTACAAACTCTATTTGCTCTTGTTGTTGCAAATATGTAAAGCCAGCATTCAAGTTTTCAGCAAAGATCTTGAATGCTGGCTTTACATATTTGCAACTCATGTTTACACATATCAATGGCATAATCAACTAGCGAGCAATAATAATAAAACTCGGATGACAACACTTTCTCAAAACAATCATAATACAATATAACAAGATGATATCTCGCTAGCCCTTTCTGAGACCGCAAAACATAAATGCAGAGCACCCCTGAAGATCAATGACTGACTAAACATTGTAATTCCTGGTAAAAGAGATCCAGTCATAGTCATACTCAATATAAACTAATAGTAATGCATGCAAATTACAGCAGTGCTCTCCATCTGGTGCTTTTTATTAAGAGGATGATGACTCAACATAAAAGTAAATAGATAGGCCCTTCCCAGAGGGAAGCAGGGATTTGTAGAGGTGCCAAAGCTCGATTTTGAAATAGAGATAAATAATATTTTGGGCAGTATACTTTCATTGTCAACATAACAACCAAGAGATCTTGATATCTTCCATGCTACACACACTATAGGCGGTTCCCAAACATAATTGTAAAGTTTATACTCCCCCTCCACCTACAATCATAAATCCATGGCTTGCCCGATACAACGGGTGCCTCCAACTAACAACAATCCTGGGGGAGTTTTGTTTGCAATTATTTTGACTTGATTTGAGCATGGGAATGGGCATCCCGGTGACTAGCCATTTTCTCGTGAATGAGGAGCGGAGTCCACTCCTCTTGATAATAACCCGCCTAGCATGGAAGATACAGATAGCCCTAGTTTATACATGAGCTGTTCGAGCATACAAAATAGAATTTCATTTGAAGGTGTGGAGTTTGGCACATACATATTTACTTGGAACGGCAGGTAGATACCACATATAGGAAGGTATGGTGGACTCATATGGAATAACTTTGGCGTTTATGGAAGTGGATGCACAAGCAGTATTCCCTCTTAGTACAAGTGAAGGCTAGAAAAAGACTGGGAAGCGACCAACTGGAGAGCGACAACAGTCATGAACATGCATTTAAATTAATAGACACTGAGTGCAAGCATGAGTAGGATATAATCCACCATGAACATAAATGTCGTGGAGGCTATGTTGATTTTGTTTCAACTACATGCGTGAACATGTGCCAAGTCAAGTCATTCGAATCGTTGAAAGGAGTATACCACCCTATCATACCACATCACAACAATTTTAATAGCATGTTGGCACGCAAGGTAAACCATTATAAACTCCTAGCTAATTAAGCATGACATAGGTAACTATAGTCTCTAATTGTCATTGCAAACATGTTTATTCATAATAGGCTGAATCAGGAACAATGAACTAATCATATTTACAAAAACCAGAGAGGTTGAGTTCATACCATCTTCTCCCATCTCAATCAGTCCATTGATGTCTACTACACAACCATCTTATTGTAGACGTTATTGGGCCTCCAACTGCAGAGGTTTGTAGGACAGTAGAAAATTTCCCTCAAGTGGATGACCTAAGGTTTATTAATCCGTGGGAGGCGTAGGATGAAGATGGTGTCACTCAAACAACCCTGCAACCAAATAATAAAGAGTCTCTTGTGTGTCCCCAACACACCCAATACAATGGTAAATTGTATAGGTGCGCTAGTTCGACGAAGAGATGGTGATACAAGTGCAATATGGATGGAAGATAAAGGTATTTGTAATCTGAAATTATAAAAACAGCAAGGTAGCAAGCGATAAAAGTGAGTGTAAACAGTATTGCAAAGGTAGGAAACAAGGCCTAAGGTTCATACTTTCACTAGTGCAAGTTCTCTCAACAATAATAACATAATTAGATCATATAACTATCCCTCAACATGCAACAAAGAGTCACTCCAAAGTCACTAATGGCGGAGAACAAACAAAGAGATTATGGTAGGGTACGAAACCACCTCAAAGTTATCCTTTTTGATCTATCTATTCAAGAGTTTGTAGTAAAATAACATGAAGCTCTTCTTTCCATTTGATTTATCATAGAGTTCATACTAGAATAACACCTCAAGACATAAATCAACCAAAACCCTAATGTCACCTAGATACTCCATTGTCACCTCAAGTATCCGTGGGCATGATTATATGATATGCATCACACATTTCTAGATTCATCTATTCAACCAACACAAAGTACTTCCAAGAGTGCCCCAAAGTTTCTACCGGAGAGTCAAGACGAAAACGTGTGCCAACCCGTGTGCATAGATTCACAAAGTCACGGAACCCGCAAGTTGATCACCAAAACATACATCAAGTAGATCACGTGAATATCCCGTTGTCACCACAGATAAGCACGGCAAGATATACATCAAGTGTTCTCAAATCCTTAAAGACTCAATCCGATAAGATAACTTCAAAGGGAAAACTCAATCCATTACAAGAGAGTAGAGGGGGAGAAACATCATAAGATCCAACTATAATACCATAGTTCGTGATACATCAAGATTGTATCACCTCAAGAACATGATAGAGAGAGAGAGATCAAACACATAGCTACTGGTACATACCCTCAGACCCCGAGGGTGAACTACTCCCTCCTCGTCATGGAGAGCGCCGGGATGATGAAGATGGCCACCGGTGAGGTATTCCCCTCCGACAGGGTGCCGGAACAGGGCCCCGATTGGTTTTTGGTGGCTATAGAGGCTTGCGGAGGCGGAACTCCTGATCTATCTTGGTCTTCAATGTTTTTAGGGTATATGTTCATATATAGGCCAAAGAAGTCGGTCAGGGGAGCCACGAGGGGACCAGGAGGGTGGAGGGCGCGCCCCCCTGCCTCGTGGCTTCCTCGTGGCTTCCCTTATGTGCACTCCAAGTCCCCTAGATTGATTCTATTCCAAGAATAACTTTCCCTAAGATTTCATTCCGTTTGGACTCCATTTGATACTCCTTTTCTTCGAAACACTAAAATAGGCAAGAAAACAACAATATGGGCTGGGCCTCCGGTTAATAGGTTAGTCCCAAAAATGATATAAAAGTGTAGAGTAAAGCCCATAAACATCCAAAACAGGTAATATAATAGCATGGAACAATCAAAAATTATAGATACGTTGGAGATGTATCAAGCATCCCCAAGCTTAATTCCTGCTCGTCCTCGAGTAGGTAAATGATAAAAACAGGATTTTTGATGTGGAATGCTACCTAGCATAATTCTTAATGTAATTCTCTTTATTGTGGCATGAATGTTCAGATCCAAATGATTCAAAATAAAAGTTCATATTGACATAAGAAATAGTAATACTTCAAGCATACTAACTAAGCAATCATTTCTTCTCATAATAACATGGCTAAAGAAAGTTCATCCCTACAAAATCATATAGTTAGGCTATGTTTCATTTTCATCACACAAAATACTCCCATCATTTGTTTCAGCCAAGCAATTGTTTCATACTTTACCAATCTCAAACATTTTTCAATTTTCACGCAATACATGAGCGTGAGCCATGGATATATCACTATGGGTGGAATAGAATATCATGGTGGAGGTTGTGTGGAGAAGACAAAAAAGGAGAAAGTCTCATATTGACGAGGTTAATCAACGAGCTATGGAGATGCCCGTAAATTGATGTCAACATGAGGAGTAGGGATTGTCATGCAACGGATGCACTAGAGCCATAAATGTATGAAATCTCAACAAAAAAAACTAAGTGGTGCATCCAACTTGCTTGATCATGAATACCTAGGGAATTTTGAGGAAGCCCATCGTTGGAATATACAAGCCAAGTTCTATAATGAAACATTCCCACTAGTATATGAAAGAGACAACAAATGAGACTCTTTATATGAAGAACATGGTGATACTTTGAAGCACAAGTGTGGAAAAATAAGATAGTAACATTGTCCCCCTTTTTTAACATATTTTTTTGGGCCTTTCCTTTTTTTTCTTTTTTTCTTTGGCCTTTTTTTTATTTTTGGCCTTTTTTAAGGGATAATGCTCTAATAATGATGATCATCACACTTCTATTTATTTACAACTCATGAATTACAACTCGAAAGTAGAACAAGATATGACTCTATATGAATGCCTCTGGCGGTGTACCGGGATGGGCAATGAATCAATAGTGACATGTATGAAAAATTATGCATGGTGGCTTTGCGACAAATACGATGTCAACTAGACAATGATGATGCGTGTCATGATCAACGAAACGGTGGAAAGTTGCATGGCAATATATCTCGGAATGGCTATGGAAATGCCATAATAGGTACGTATGATGGCTGTTTTGAGGAAGATATAAGGAGGTTTATGTGTGATAGAGCGTATCTTATCATGGGTTTTGGATGCACCGCCAAAGTTTGCAACAACTCTCAAGGTGAGAAAGGGCAATGCACGGTACCGAAGAGGCTAGCAATGATGGAAGGTGAGAGTGCGTATAATCCATGGACTCAACATTATTCATAAAGAACTCATATACTTACTGCAAAAATCTACAAGTCATCAAAAACCAAGCACTACGGGCATGCTCCTAGGGGGGAGGTTGGTAGGAGTTAACCATTGCGCGCCCCCGACCTCCACACAAGGGAAGGCAATCAAAAGAGCACCCCATGACTTTTACCATACGTGCATGCTACGGGACTTGCAAACTTCAACACAAGTATTCTTTAAATTCACAATTACCCATCTAGTATGACTCTAATCTCACCACCTCTATATCTGCAAAACAATTATCAAGTATCAAATTGATCATAGCATCCAATTCACTTTCTATGATAGTTTTTATTATACCCAACTTGGATAACCATCATTCTATGACCAATTTTATAACCATAGCAAATACCATGATGTTCTAAGAGAATCTCAAAATAATATAAGTGAAGCATGAGAGATCGACAATTTCTACAAAATTAAGCCACCGCCGTGCTCTAAAAGATATAAGTGAAGTACTAGAGCAAATGACAAACTACTTCCAAAAAGATATAAGTGAAGATCAATGAGTAGTTAAATAATTATGTAGCTATGTGAAGACTCTCTAACATTTAAGAATTCCAGATCTTGGTATTTTATTCAAACAGTAAGCAAAGCAAAATAAAATAACATTGCAAGTATAGCACAACTCATGTGAAGAAGCAAAAACTTAGGCTCAACCGATACTAACTGATAATTGTTGAACAAGAAAGGTGGGATGCCTACCGGGGCATCCCCAAGCTTGGATGCTTGAGACTTCTTGAAATATTGTCTTGGGATGCCTTGGGCATCCACAAGATTGATCTTTTGTGTCTCCTTAATTCCTCTGATATCACGGTTTCCCTAAATCTCAAAAACTTTATCCACACAAAACTCAACAAGAACTCGTGAGGTAAGTTAGTATAAAACAATGCAAAAAACCTTATCATTTTCTACTGTAACAAATTACTAAAATTACGCTCCAAGCGAAACACATATCATGTGGTGAATAAAAATATAGCTCCAAGTAAAGTTACCGATGAACGAAGACGAAAGAGGGGATGCCTTCCAGTGCATCCCCAAGCTTAGGCTCTTTGTTGTCCTTGAATATTACCTTGGGGTGCCTTGGTAATCCCCAAGCTTAGGCTCTTTCCACTCCTTATTCCATAGTCCATCGAATCTTTACCCAAAACTTGAAAACTTCACAACAGAAAACTCAACACAAAACTTGTAAGCTCCGTTAGTATAAGAAAATAAATCACCACTTAGGTACTATTGTGAACTCATTCTAAATTCATATTGATGTAATTCCTACTGTATTACAAATTATCTATGGTTCATAGCCTCCAATACTACTCATAGATTCATCAAAGTAAGCAAACAACACATAGAAAACAGAATCTGTCAAAAACAGAATAGTCTGTAGCAATCTGTATCAAACGTATACTTATGGAACCCCAAAAATTCTGAAATAAATTGGTGGACCTGAGGAATTTGTATATTAATCATATTTTCAAATAACCAACCTAAAAGCACTCTCCAGTAAAAAATGGCAGCTAGTCTCGTGAGTGCTAAAGTTTCTGTTTTTTACAGCAAGATCATATAGAATTCACCCAAGTCTTTCCACATGTTCTACTTGGCACGAACACTATTAAAACATGAAACCACATATAATAAGAGTCTAGATGAATTATTTATTACTAAACAGGAGCAAAAGCAAACGACAAAAATAAAATTGGGTTGCCTCCCAACAAGCGTTATCGTTTAATGCCCCTAGCTAGGCATGATGATTTCAATGATGCTCACATAAAAGATAAGAATTGAAACATAAAGAGAGCATAATGAACAATATGACTAGAACATTTAAGTATAATCTACTTCCTATGAATAGGGATTTTGTGAGCAAACAACTTATGGGAACAATAATCAACTAGCATAGGAATGTAAAATAAGCAAATCTTCAATATTTTCAACACATAGAGAGGAAACGTGATATTATTGCAATTCCTACAAGCATGTGTTCCTCCCTCATAATAATTTTCAGTAGAATCATAAATTAATTCAACCATATAACCAGCACCTAAAGCATTCTCTTCATGATCTACTTGCATAGAAATTTTACTACTCTCCACATAAGCAAATTTCTTCTCATGAATAGTAGTGGGAGCAAACTCAACAAAATAATTATCATGTGAGGCATAATCCAATTGAAAACTAAAATTATGATGACAAGTTTCATGGTTATCATTATTCTTAATAGCATACAAGTAATCACAATAATCATCATAGATAGCAACGTTGTTCTCATAATCAATTGGAACCTCTTCTGAATACTACCTAAAGTTGACACTATTCCAAACCCACTTTCATCAATATAATCATCATAAATAGGAGGCATGCTTTCATCATAATAAATATTCTCATCAAAGCTCGGGGGACTAAACATATCATCTTCATCAAACATAGCATCCCCAAGCTTGTGGTTTTGCATACTCATTAGCATCATGGGTATTCAAAGAATTCATACTAACAACATTGCAATCATGCTCATCATTCACATATTTAGTGCCAAACATTTTATAGATTTCTTCGTCTAGCACTTGAGCACAATTTTCCTTTCCATCATTCTCATGAAAGATATTAAAAAGATGAAGCATATGAGACAAACTCAATTCCATTTTTTGTAGTTTTCTTTTATAGACTAAACTAGTGATAAAACAAGAAACAAAAAGATTCGATTGTAAGATCTAAAGATATACCTTCAAGTACTCACCTCCCCGGCAACAGCGGCAGAAAAGAGCTTGATGTCTACTACACAACCTTCTTCTTGTAGACGTTGTTGGGCCTCCAAGTGCAGAGGTTTGTAGGACAATAGAAAATTTCCCTCAAGTGGATGACTTAGGTTTATCAATCTGTGGGAGGCATAGGATGAAGATGATCTCTCTTAAACAACCCTGCAACCAAATAACCAAGAGTCTCTTGTGTCCCCAACACACCCAATACAATGGTAAATTGTATAGGTGCACTAGTCTGGCGAAGAGATGGTGATACAAGTGCAATATGGATGGTAGATAAAGGTATTTGTAATCTGAAATTATAAAAACAGCAAGGTAGCAAGCGATAAAAGTGAGCGTAAACGGTATTGCAATGGTAGGAAACAAGGCCTAAGGTTCATACTTTCACTAGTGCAAGTTCTCTCAACAATAATAACATAATTAGATCATATAACCATCCCTCAACATGCAACAAATAGGCACTCCAAAGTCACTAATAGAGGAGAACAAACAAAGTGATTATCGTAGGGTACGAAACCACCTCAAAGTTATCCTTTTTGATCTATCTATTCAAGAGTCCATAGTAAAACAACATGAAGATATTCTTTCTGTTCGATCTATCATAGAGTTCATACTAGAATAACACCATAAGACACAAATCAACCAAAACCCTAATGTCACCTAGATACTCCATTGTCACCTCAAGTATCCGTGGGAATGATTATATGATATGCATCACACAATCTCAGATTCATCTATTCAACCAACAGATAGTACTTCCAAGAGTGCCCCAAAGTTTCTACCGGGGAGTCAAGACAAAAACGTGTGCCAACCCCTATGCATAGATTCCCAAGGTCACGGAACCCGCAAGTTGATCATCAAAACATACATCAAGTAGATCACATGAATATCCCATTGTCACCACAGATAAGCACGACAAGATATACATCAAGTGTTCTCAAATCCTTAAAGACTCAATCCAATAAGATAACTTCAAAGGGAAAACTCAATCCATTACAAGAGAGTAGAGGGGGAGAAACATCATAAGATCCAACTATAGTAGCAAAGTTCGCGATACATCAAGATCGTATCACCTCAAGAACACGAGAGAGAGAGAGAGATCAAACACATAGCTACTGGTACATACCCTCAGCCCCGAGGGTGAACTACTCCCTCCTCGTCATGGAGAGTGCCGAGATGATGAAGATGGCCACTGGTGAGGGATCCCCCCTCCGGCAGTGTGCCAGAACAGATTCCCGATTGTTTTTTGGTGGCTACAGAGGCTTGCGGCGGCGGGACTCCCGATCTATCCTATTCTTCGATGTTTTTAGGGTATATGGAGATATATAGGCGAAAGAAGTCGGTCAGGGGAGCCACAAGGGGCCCTCGAGGGTGGAGGGAGCGCCCAGAGGGGGTGGGAGCGCCCCTGCCTCGTGGCTTCCTTGTTGCTTCCCTTACGTGCACTCCAAGTCCCCTGCATTGCTTCCGTTCCAAAAGTAACTTTCCTGATGGTTTCATTCCGTTTGGACTCCGATTGATATTCCTTTTCTTCGAAACACTGAAGTAGGCAAGAAAACAACAATATGGGCTGGGCCTCTGGTTAATAGGTTAGTCCCAAAAATGATATAAAATTGTAGAGTAAAGCCCATAAACATCGAAAACAGGTAATATAATAGCATGAAACAATAAAAAATTATAGATACGTTAGAGACGTATCATCCATCATATATCGTCATTATTGCCTTTCACTCGCACGACCGAACGGTGTGGATAATAATAATAGTGCACATGCATTGGACTAAGCTAGAATCTACAAGCATTCAATTCAAGGGAGAAGACAAGGTAATATGGGCTCTTGGTTAAATCAATCAATAATGCATAAAAGAGCCACTCAACATTTTCATCATGGTCTTCTCCTTTCGACCCCCAAAGAAAAGAAATTGAAATAAAACTATTTACACGGGAAAGCTCCCAACAAGCAAAAGAAGAACGAGAAATCTTTTTGAGTTTTGTCTTAATTACTACTACTACAAGCATGGAAAGTAAACTAGCTAAAAGCTATAACTAATATATTTTTTTGGTTTTTCTTAAGGTTATTCAAACACACAAGAAGAAAGCAAGAAAAGGAAAATAAACTAGCATGGATAGTACAATGAAAAAGTATGAACACCGACAACTAGAATGAGTGTGTGAACATGAATGTAATGTCAGTGGGAAATACGTACTCCCCCAAGCTTAGGCTTTTGGCCTAAGTTGGTTTATGCCCATGCATTAGATCTACCATCTCCGGTGTACTGAGGAGTGTCATCTGAGTACCACTGCTTGGCGATCTCCTCCGGATCCCACTGGTAAAAGGACTGTCTATAAGGGTCAAGTGGTGGTTCCGGCTCAGGCTCTTGAGCTGGAGTCTGGCTCCGGTATGCGTGAACGGCCTCCGTCAAGATGAGGTACGTGCCTGAAGATAAGTCATACAAAGAGGGTGCATGCAAGATAATAGTCTCACTGTTAGTTTTATTAAATCTCAAATTTTACTTAAGCATCATCTCATTATTTTTAACAATAAATTCATGTTCTACCATACTCTTATAATCTAGAAAAAT
Organism: Triticum aestivum; assembly: GCF_018294505.1. Classification (NCBI taxonomy): domain Eukaryota; kingdom Viridiplantae; phylum Streptophyta; class Magnoliopsida; order Poales; family Poaceae; genus Triticum; species Triticum aestivum. Next base: position 804,957,322 of record NC_057801.1, on the reverse strand, counting down.
AGGGGGCATCAACTTTTCCTCTTTCTCATAATGCCTAATAGGTATCCTAAAGTGTTTAGCAAGGCGTGAAGAAAAGATGCCTCCAAAGATAGGACCCTTTGTTCAGGCTTAATCGTTTAGCAATAATAGCACCTAAACTAATAGTGTTATCACGAAACAAAGCATGGCAAAAATAACAATATCAGGGGCACTAAGGTTTCCACGGTTCCCATGACCAATGAAGCATCTACTAGCAAATATTGCAAAGTAACGCAGAACAGGAAAATGTATGCTAGTAATTCTTGCATCGAAAACCTTTCTCGTTTCCCCTACAACAATCATATCAATAAATCCATCCAAATCACTACGATGTGGTTCCTCTATGCTGCCCTCAAAGGGTATCTTGCAAACCCCACAAAAATCAAATAGTGACATCTCCCTAACCTCATCATATAAATGAAACTCCACTGAAGGTGGTGATTTCTTAGCATGAAAGTAAAAAATTTGCACGAAAGTATTAGTGAGTAGGAGATACTGATCGAGTTGGTCATGGAGGACGTCGGTGAGGCCTGCATTCTCAGCCAAATAATAAAAATCCTACTAGGGAAAAGCCTAGCAGCAGCGCGGGTTTTGGGCCTATTAGTAGTGCGGGGTCGACGCTACTAATAAGGTGCTACATCTAATGTATAGCAGTAGCGCAGGTGCCACCCATGCTACTACTAATCTCTAATCTCTGAATTTTTTTTGAATTTTTTCAAAAAAAATCGATTTTTTCCTAATTTTCAAATTTCTGAATTATTTTAACCTCCAATCTCTAATCACCCCTCATCGCTGCTCAATTTAATCTCTAATCTCTAATCACCCCTCATCATTCGAAATCATCTAACTTCCCGGACGGTCACCCATCCTCTCACTACTCCAGGCTGAGCACGCTTAAGTTCCAGGTTCTATTTTCCCTCGTTTCCAGGTCTGCACTTGTTCTTTTCCCGACAATAGTAAGATGTCAATCCTATTAACCTCAGGAATTTAGCTTGAGCATGAAGTCACACATTTCACTGTTTGAGTTTGAAACTATTGTTCTAAAAAATAACACTAATATTTAGTAACACTAATATTTCCTGAATAATTAGTTTGACCATTGTTTGACCATAGTTTGACCAGATTTGATCAAAATTCAAAAGAACTGAAATAACTATTTAGTAACACTAATATTCTTGAATAATTAGTTTGACCATAGTTTGACCAGATTTAAAAAAAAATAAAAAATGATTTTTTTGAATTTTTTTGCCTCCAGATCTACTGCTATCAACTTAGTAGTAGCGAGGTTTAAAAACCTGCGCTACTAGTAAGTAGCAATAGCGAGGGTTTTTAACCCTCGCTACTAGTAAGCGTCTGTGTATAAGCTTTTCCCTAGTAGTGAATCCCTGCTGCTCTCAAGAACTCATCACAAGGCCATTCACACGGCCGAACCTCTGCCATGCGAGGGAGATCAAATTTGGGCTTTTCGTTCTCTTCGCTCCGCTTATCCTTCAAGGTTCGGCTCGAAGAGCCCCCCAAAAATCTCTTCATCATTAGAACTACTTGGGACCATCATTAGAAATTTTTAGTAACTCAAAATAAAAGTGAACCAAACTCAACAGAATTGATAGCAACTACTCCCACAAGTGCCTAGAGACTATATCATGCATTAGAACTACTTGGGACCAAATAAATTTGACATGCAAGCTCAAGAACAGGGTCACCTCAGCAGCAAAAATTTGCAATCAATAAAGCACTAGAACAAAAACTGATTGGACCATTGGAGGAGTCACATACTAAAGAACAATCCCCCAAAGCAGTTTCATGAATGGAGCTTTGAGCAAGGAGATCAAAAATGGCAGCAAGATGATCTAGAACTCGTGCTTGAGCTGGTTGGTGATTTTTTTGGGAGGAAGAAGTGTGTGGGTGCAGGAATGAGTGGAGGGGGGCCACCAGGGGTCCACGAGGCAGTGGGCGCGCCCTAGGGGGGTGGGCATGCCCTGGACCCTCGTGGCCAGGTGATTGCCCCCTGCTATGTTCTCTGTGCCAAATATTCTTAAATATTCTAGAAAAAATCATATTTCATTTTCAGGGCATTTGGAGAACTTTTATTTTGGGGTACTTTTTATTGCATGGATAAATCAGAAAATAGACAAAAAATACTATTTTTTCTTTATTTATTTGAAATAGCAGAAAGTAAAAAGGAGGGTACAGAGAGCTGTGCTTTCTAACTTCATCCATCTCATGCTCATCAAAAGGAATCTCCTAATAAGGTTGATCAAGTCTTGTTAACAAACTGATTCCGAATAGCATGAAATCGGAGAATTTTTGAATAACACTAGGTTACCTCAACGGGGATATGTACATCCCCAACTATAAGAATATCATATTTCTTCTTGACAGTAGGAAGAGGAAATTGAAAACCTCCAATAATAATGATGGAATTCTTCCAATAGAATTGATATTGTGAACTTGAGGTTGTTTCCTCGGAAATGTACCGTATGCTCATTACCATTAACATGAAAAGTGACATTGCCTTTGTTGCAATCAATAACAGACCCTGCAGTATTCAAAATGGGTCTACCAAAGATAATCGACATACTATCGTCCTCAGGAATATCAGGAATAACAAAGTCCGTTAAGATAGTAACGTTTGCAACCACAACAGGCACATCCTCACAAATACCGACAGGTGTAGCGGTTGATTTATCGGCCATTTGCATAGATATTTCAGTAGGTGTCAACTTGTTCAATTCAATTCTACGATATAAAGAGAGAGGCATAACACTAACACCGGCTCCAAGATCACATAAAGCAGTTTTAACATAGTTTCTTTTAATTGAGCATGGTATAGTTGGTACTACTGGATCTCCTAGTTTCTTTGGTACTCCACCCTTAAAGGTATAGTTAGCAAGCATGGTGGAAATTTAAGCTTCCGGTATCTTTCTTTTATTTGTAACAATATCTTTCATGTACTTAGCATAAGGATTCATTTTAAGCATATCAGTCAAACGCATACCCAAAAAGATAGGTCTAATCATTTCAGCAAAGCACTCAAAATCCTCATCATCCTTTTTCTTGGATGGTTTAGGAGGAAAAGGCATGGGTTTCTGAACCCATGGTTCTCTTTATTTTACCATGATTTCTAGCAATGAAGTCTCTCTTATCATAACGTTGATTCTTCGATTGTGGGTTATCAAGGTCAACAGCAGGTTCAATCTCTACATCATTGTTATTGCTAGGTTGAGCATCAACATGAACATCATCATTAATATTATCACTAGATTCATGTTCATCATCAGATTGTGTTTCAGCATCAGAGATATAAATATCATTAGGATTCTCAGGTGTGTCTACAACAGGTTCAATAGAAGCATGCAAAGTCCTATCATTTTTCTTCGTCTTCTTTTTAGCAGGACTAGGTGCATCAGCATTATTTCCCTAAGAATCTTGCTCAATTCTCTTAGGATGGCCCTCAGGATACAAAGATTCCTGAGTCATTCTACCACCTCTAGTCATAACTCTAACAGCATTAACTTTAAGCACTTGTTCTACTTGAGTGGTAACCATAGAAGCATGTTTACTAATGAGTTTAAGTTCACCCTTAACTCTAGATATATAATAACTCAAGTGTCCAATCATATAACCATTATTTTTCAATTGTCTACCAACATAAGCATTGAAGTTTTCTTGTTTAGCCATAAAGTCATCAAACTCATCCAAGCATTATCTAGCAAATTTAGTAGACGGTATTTCAACTTTATCATGTCTATAGAGAGAATTTACCTTCACTACCTGTGTCGGATTATCAAGACCATGTATTTCTTCAATAGGTGGTATATTAAGGCCATGTATTTCTTCAACAGGAGGTAAATTCTTAACATCTTCAGCTTTAATACCTTTTTCTTTCATAGATTTCTTTGCCTCTTGCATATCTTCAGGACTGAGAAATAGAACACCCCTTTTCTTCGGAGTTGGCTTAGGAAGTGTCCAATTGTTTTCATTAGTCAACATATTATTCAATAGCAATTCAGCTTGATCAAGTGTTCTTTCCCTGAAAACTCAACCGGCACAACTATCCAGATGGTCTTTGGAAGCATCGGTTAGTCCATTATAAAAGATATCAAGTATTTCATTTTTCTTGCGACGATGATTAAGCAAAGCATTAAGTAATCGGAGAAGCCTCCCCCAAGCTTGTGGGAGACTCTCTTCTTCAATTTGCACAAAATTATATATTTCCCTTAAAGCAGCTTGTTTCTTATGAGCGGGGAAATATTTAGTAGAGAAGTAATAAATCATATCCTGGGGACTACGCACACAACCAGGATCAAGAGAATTGAACCATGTTTTAGCATCAACCTTCAATGAGAATGGAAATAGCTTAAGAATATAGTAGTAATGAGTTTTCTCATCATTAGTGAATAGGGTGGCTATATCATTCAATTTAGTAACATGTGCCACAACAGTTTCAGATTCATATCCATAAAAAGGATCAAATTCCACCAAAGTAATTATCACAGGATCGACAGAAAAATCATAATCCTTATCAGTAACACAGATAGGTGAAGTAGCAAAAGCAGGGTCATATTTCATTCTAGCATTCAGAGACTTTTATTTAAGCTTAGATAGTAACTTCTTAAGATCAGATCTATCATTGCAAGCAAGAAAATCTCTAGCAGTTTCTTCATCCATAACATAACCCTCAGGCACAACATTCATATTTAGGGGGAGAATCTTCATCATCACTTTCATCAATATTATCAGTTTCAATAATTTCATTCTCTCTAGCCCTAGCAAGTTGTTCATCAAGAAATTCACCTAATCGCACAGTAGTATCAAGCATAGAAGTAGTTTCATCATAAATATCATGCATAGCAGAAGTGGCATCATCAATAACATGCGACATATTAGAATTAATAGCAGAAGAAGGTTTAGGCGTCGCAAGCTTACTCAAATTAGAAGGAGAATTTAAGTGCAGAGCTAGATGGCAGTTCCTTACCTCCCCTCGTAGTTGACAAAAAAAATGTTAGTTCTTTCGTCTTTCAAGTTCCTCATAGTCATCAGCAAATATAAATCCCAAGTGACTCAAAGAATAGAGCTATGATCCCCGGCAATGGCGCCAGAAAATAGTCTTGATGACCCACAAGTATAGGGGATCGCAATAGTTTTCGAGGGTAGAGTATTCAACCCAAATTTATTGATTCGACACAAGGGGAGCCAAAGAATATTCTAAAGTATTAGCAGTTGAGTTGTCAATTCAACCACACCTGGATAACTTAGTATCTGCAGCAAAGTATTTAGTAGCAAAGTAGTATGGAATTAACGGTAACAGTAGCAAAAGTAACAGTAGTAGTTTTGTAGTAATTGTAACAGTGGCAGCGATAAAGTAACTAAGCAAAGATCAATATGTGAAAACGCTCGTAGGCATTGGATCAGTGATGGATAATTATGTCGGATGCGATTCTTCAAGTAATTGTTATAACATAGGGTGACACAGAACTATCTCCAGCTCATCAATGTAATGTAGGCATGTATTCCGAATATAGTCATACGTGCTTATGGAAAAGAACTTGCATGACATCTTTCGTCGTACCCTCCCATGGCAGCGGGGTCCTATTGGAAACTAAGGAATATTAAGGCCTCCTTTTAATAGAGTACTGGACCAAAGCATTAAGACTTGGTGAATACATGAACTCCTCAAACTACGGTCATCACCGGTAAGTATCCCGATTATTGTCACTTCGGGCTTATCGGATCATAACACATAATAGCTGACTATAGAATTGCAAGATAGGATCAAGAACTCATATATATTCATGAAAACATAATAGGTTCAGATCTGAAATCATGGCAATCGGGCCCTAGTGACAAGCATTAGGCATAGCAAAGTCATAGCAACATCAATCTCAGAACATAGTGGATACTAGGGATCAAACCCTAACAAAACTAACTTGATTACATGGTAAATCTCATCCAACCCATCACAGTCCAGCAAGCCTATGATGGAATTACTCACACACAGCGGTGAGCATCATGAAATTAGTGATGGAGGATGGTTGATGATGACGACGGCGACGGATTCCCCTCTCCGGAGCTCCGAATGGACTCCAGATCAGCCCTCCCGAGAGAGTTTAGGGCTTGGTGATACGTCTCCAACGTATCTATAATTTTGGATTGTTCCATGCTATTATATTACCTGTTTTGGATATTTACGGGCTTTATTATACACTTTTTTATTATTTTTAGGACTAACCTATTAACTGGAGGCCCAGCCCATATTGCTGTTTTCTTGCCTATTTCAGTGTTTCGAAGAAAATGAATATAAACCGGAGACCAAACAGAATGAAACCTTCGGGAGCGTTATTTTTGGAACGAACGTGATCCAGGAGACTTGGAATTGAAGCCAAGGAAGCTTCAAGGTGGCCACGAGGGTGCCCCCCGTACTGGGTGCACCCCCCTGTCTCGTGGGCCCCTCGAGCATCCCCCGACCGACTTCTTTCACCTATATAAGTCCATATGCCCTAAAAACATCGAGGACGAAGATAGATCGGGAGTTCCGCCACCACAAGCCTCTGTAGCCACCAAAACCTCTCGGGAGCCCTTTCCGGCACCCTTCCGGAGGGGGAACCCATCACCGGTGGCCATCTTCAACATCCCGGCTCTCTCCATGACCAGGAGGGAGTAGTTCACCCTCGGGGCTGAGGGAATGTACCAGTAGCTATGTGTTTGATCTCTCTCTCTCTCTCTCTCTCTCTCTCTCTCTCTCTCTCGAGTTCCCTCTATGGCACGATCTTGATGTATCGTGAGCTTTGCTATTATAGTTGGATCTTATGCTGTTTCTCCCCCTCTACTTGCTTATAATGGATTGAGTTTTCCTTTTGAAGTTATCTTGTCGGATTGAGTCTTTAAGGATTTGAGAACACTTGATGTATGTCTTGTCGTGCTTATCTGTGGTGACAACGGGATATCATGTGATCCACTTAATGTATGTTTTGGTGATCAACTTGCGGGTTCCACCCATGAACCTATGCATGGGGGTTGGCACACGTTTTCGTCTTGACTCTCTGGTAGAAACTTTGGGGCACTCTTTGAAGTACTTTGTGTTGGTTGAATAGACGAATCCGAGATTGTGTGATGCATATCGTATAATCATGCCCATGGATACTTGAGGTGACAATGGAGTATCTAGGTGACATTAGGGTTTTGGTTGATTTGTGTCTTAAGGTGTTATTCTAGTATGAACTCTATGATAGATTGAACGGAAAGAATAGCTTCATGTTATTTTACTACGGACTCTTGAATAGATAGAACATAAAGGATAACTTTGAGGTGGTTTCGTACCCTACCATAATCTCTTTGTTTGCTCTCCGCTATTAGTGTCTTTGGAGTGACTCTTTGTTGCATGTTGAGGGATAGTTATGTGATCCAATTATGTTGTTATTTTTTAGAGAACTTGCACTAGTGAAAGTATGAACCTTAGGCCTTGTTTACTACCATTGCAATACCGTTTACGCTCACTTTTATCGCTTGCTACCTTGCTGTTTTTATAATTTCAGATTACAAATACCTTTATCTACAATCCATATTGCTATTGTATCACCATCTCTTCGCCGAACTAGCGCACCTATACAATTTACCATTGTATTGGGTGTGTTGGGGACACAAGAGACTCTTTGTTATTTGGTTGCAGGGTTGTTTGAGAGAGACCATCTTCATCCTATGCCTCCCACGGATTGATAAACCTTATCTCATCCACTTGAGAGAAATTTGCTACTGTCCTACAAACCTCTGCACTTGGAGGCCCAACAACGTCTACAAGAAGAAGGTTGTGTAGCAGACATCAAGTTCTTTTCTGGCACCGTTGCCGGGGAGGTGAGTGCTTGAAGGTATATCTGTAGATCTTGCAATCGAATCTTTTTGTTTCTTGTTTTATCACTAGTTTAGTCTATAAAAGAAAACTACAAAAAATTGGAATTGAGTTTGTCTCATACGCTTTATCTTTTTAATATCTTTCGTGAGTGTGATGGAAAGGAAAATTGTGCTCAAGTGCTAGAAGAAGAATGCATTAAAATGTTTGGTACTAGACCTTTGTATGATGAGCATTATTGCAATGTTGTTAGTATGAATTCCTTGAATATCCATGATGCTAATGATATGCAAAGCCACAAGCTTGGGGAAGCTATTTTTGATGAAGATGATATGTTTAGTCCCCCAAGTTTTGATGAGAATATTTATTATGATGAAAGGATGCCTCCTATTTATGATGATTATATTGATGAAAGTGAGATTTGGAAGAGTGTCAACTTTAGGAAGTAATGATCCCACTATTTTGGAGGATGTTGAATATTATTGTGATAATTATGAAACTGGATTTGGAGAGGTCATGACTTTATTTAGTGATGAATCCACTATTTCGGAAGAGGTTCCAATTGATTATGAGAACAAAGTTGCTATCTATGATGATTATTGTGATGACTTGTATGCTATTAAGAATAATAATAACCATGAAACTTGTCATCATGATTTTAGTTTTCAATTGGATTATGCCTTACATGATAATTATTTTGTTGAGTTTGCTCCCACTACTATTGATGAGAATAAATTTGCTTATGTGGAGAGTAGTAAAATTTCTATGCTTGTAGATCATGGAAAGAATGCTTTATGTGCTGGTTATATTTTTGAATTCATTCATGATGCTACTGAAAATTATTATGAGAGTGGAATATATGCTTGTAGGAATTGCAATAATATCAAGTTTCCTCTCTATGTGCTTAAAATTTTGAAGTTATGCTTGTTTTGCCTTCCTATGCTAGTTGATTATTGTTCCCATGAGTTGTTTGTTCACAAAATCCCTATGCATAGTAAGTGGGTTAGACATAAATGTGCTAGTCATATTCTTCATGATGCTCTCTTTATGTTTCAATTCTTATCTTTTATGTGAGCATCATTGAAATCATCATGCCTAGATAGTGGCATTAAACGTTAGCGCTTGTTGGGAGGCAACCCAACTTATTTTTGTTCCTTGATTTTTCTTGCTGTTTAGTAATAAATAATTCATCTAGCCTCTGGTTAGATGTGGTTTTATGTTTTAATTAGTGTTTGTGCCAAGTAGAACCTCTGGGAAGACTTGGGTGAAGTCTTTATGATCTTGCTGTAAAAAAACAAAAAACTTTAGCGCTCACGAGATTACCTGCCAGTTTTTACTGGAGAGTGCTTTTAGGTTGATTACTTTTGCAGATGATTAATAGACAAATTCCTCAGGTCCACCAAGTTATTTCAGAATTTTTTGAGTTCCAGAAGTATTCGAATGATACAGATTAATACAGACTGTTCTTTTTTTGACAGATTATGTTTTCTATCTGTTGTTTGCTTATTTTGATGAATCTATGAGTATACAACAGTTCCTACGAGTATTCCACATCAAAAATTCTATTTTTATCATTTACCTACTCGAGGACGAGCAGGAATTAAGCTTGGGGATGCTTGATACGTCTCCAACGTATCTATAATTTTTTATTGTTCCATGCTATTATATTACCTGTTTTGGATGTTTACGGGCTCTATTATACACTTTTATATTATTTTTGGGACTAACCTATTAACCGGAGGCCCAGCCCATATTGTTGTTTTCTTGCCTATTTCAGTGCTTCGAAGAAAAGGAATATCAAACGGAGTCCAAACGGAATGAAACCTTCGGGAGCGTTATTTTTGGAACGAACGTGATCCAGGAGACTTGGAGTTGAAGCCAAGGAAGCTTCGAGGTGGCCACGAGGGTGGGGCGATCCCCCCTACTGCGCAGGCACTACTAGGAAAATGCTTATAGGTAGAAATTTAGCACTAGCATTGGTTAGATACCCCTCCCTACTGCTATTTCGCAGTAGCGCCGGCCAGCACAAGCACTACAAGCGCATGTTAGCAGTAGCGCTGGATTTCACGGCCAGTGCTACTGCTAATGGGCCACGCTCTCGGGCCCCCGTTGCAGCTTTAGCTATAGCGCTAGGCCTTCTCCCACGCGCTGCCGCTAAGCCCACCTCTCTGCTTCCTCCCAGGCCGGCCCATGCACCACCCCTCCCCTCACTCACACTCACACGCTCACACCAGATCGAACCCCTGAGTCGTCCCTCGATCCGGCCGCCGCCCCCGCGTCCTACTCTGGTCGCCCTCCCCCGCGCCGGCCCTCTTCCCATGCCCCCCCGCACCAGCCCTCCTCCCCTGCCAGCCGCCCCCCTGCACCATCCCTCCTCCCCTGCCGGCTGCCCCTCCCCCCCCCGCACCAGCTATCCTCTCCCGTCGGTCCCCCCCCCCCCGCGCCGGCCCTCCTCCACCGAGAGGTACTCCTCCCTCCTTCCTCCTCCTCACTCCCTCCCTGGTTATAGTTATTATAGAGTAGTTAATTATTTTGAATCCTACTTGAAAAAATGTAGGTTCTTAGAATAATGTAGGTGTTTTAGTTGAATTTTTAGGTGTTTTAGTTAAATTTGTAGGTGTTTTAGTTAAAAATGCAGGTTCTTAGAATAATGTAGGTGTTCTTAGAATAATGTTGAATTTGTTTTAAGTGTATTTAAAAGAGTTTTAGGTGTTTTAGTTGTTTTAGGTGTAGTTAACAGAATTTTAGGTGGTTTAGTTGTTTTAGGTGTGGTTAACAAAATTTTAGGTGTTTTAGTTGTTTTAGGTGTAGTTAACAGAATTCTGGGTATTTTTTTAGTTAAAGCAATTGTTGTTATTTTTTAGTTAAAGCAATTTTTCCTGTTATATTCAAATTTGAAGTGGACATGTCATATTTTGAACATGTTACATTTTGGACATGTCATATTTTTCCGAGTGGCCTATGTTTTGCCAGAAATGTCGATTCATTTACGTTCTGGCAAAATTTCAGGCGCTCAATTGGTCCTTTTTTAGCAAAGGTCATGTCAAATTTTGCTAAGAGTTTATTAATTTTGTTTTCATAATTAAGCATTTTTTTCTCGACGTCGACGATGCCTATCCCGCATCCTCGTCGTCGACTCGGCGGAGGACTCCTGCTTGAGCCGAGGGGCCATGTCCAGGACTGGGCTCCGCTGGGCTGGTACTGGGTTGTGCTACCTTTTGGTGAGCGCAGCTTAGTGAGGAGCCAGCTCGTAGTCGATTCGGAGCTTCTTTGGTGGCGGTTACGTGTCCCTGCATCGGTAGAGAGGCTTGAGTCCCCCGCACAGGTGGTACAACACCGTGTCATGGAGGAGAATGCGCACGTCCAGCGCTACATGGTTGCATTGGCGAATGGCCGGTTCTCCAATACCTGGCAGATTCTTTGGGGATCTCACTGGAGCTATGATCCGGTGATGGTTCCTTCTCTTTGGGTGTCCACCGCGGCCCACTAAACCTAGAGGAGCTATTATTCGAGATGTATTACTGATATTATATGATGATCTTTGCTACAAACTACTATATATGTATTTGATGATGGATTATTAATTACCTATTAGTTATTTGCTTATTGAATGCAAAAGATGAGCGCGGTTTGTGCTATAAACTACTACATATGTATTAATGATGGATTATTAATTACCTATTAGGAAATGTCTGACGATGAAAGGGAATTCGCTATGTGCGATTACTACGAAGATGAGCGCGGTCTGTGCGACAGGCCTCACCTGGTAGAAGGTTGGCGCTTCAGCATCAAGATCCAAGAGACCTTCGATGTTGATACGGTACGCAACGATGACAAGTGCTTTTTTGTTATTTTTGCACGACTTCTCTGCTTCTTCAACGCGTAATTTTCGTCTTTTACAATTCGACTAGCTTATCCTATGCCATGCAAGACGCTATGTCTTGGAGAAGATGGCTTTTGAAGATCATGAAAGCATGGAGACAAAGATAATTCAACTAAGGACCCATCATGATTATGATTTTGCTGTAAAACTATACAATTCTGTAAACTCATCCAATTTTGGTTGCCCGAATTGGGCAGCCCTTTCCAAGGCGTATGATTTTCATGAGGGTATGCTTCTCACCTTCGATCTTGGTGATCCTGACATCGACGAAAATGATATGACCATTTGGGTCCTTGTTGACACGCTTCCAGTTCTACCGTTGTGTGAGTTTCTTAAACATATTTACTAAGTAATTTATATTGTTTATTTCAAAATATTTGACAGCTTATTTTCATTCTTCAAAAAATGTACGGAAGATGGTAGACGGAACCTACTACTACAATGATGAAGCACAATTAACTTATAAGGAGAAAGATGGTCTTATCACATTTTTTACTGATCTTGAGAATTACAATAGCTATTATCGAATTCCTCAAAATTATGGTCAATATGTGCCACTAGTACACGCGGTGTGCTACGGTAACATCAATGGAGATAGCATGGTAAGATTTTCTACTATTACGACATCCGTGCATTTTTTGCATAAATTTTTCTAAAACTAAACTACATTGCTAACTACAAAGTTATTACTATGTTTTTGAACAGAAAATCCCAATGGATTGTGTGCCTCATCTGATGTTGCCAAGAGGTCGCGTTGATGTTATGAGCTTACGGCCACCACGGCCAGGTCAGCCACAGTGTCCACATCACTCCTGTCCATACCGGATTTCTAAAAGCGAGGAAGCCATGATAATAAATGATTGGAAAAAATGTTTCAACCATCGTAGAGAACTACTTGGAAGCAACATTGTGCATAGGCCAAGACTTGGAGACAGGATGATCTCCGTTCTTCATTATGGAGAGTTCAGTTTCCTTATGAAGAGTCAATGCCTATCTTGTTTTATGATATTTTACCTAAGAGAGGGTAGAGTAGGTCCTATGAGAGGAGTAGGTCCTAGGTAGAATGTGTTATTATGTGCTATAATGTGTTAGAGTTGATGAGGAGGATGAGGAGTTGTGATTATGACTAGTGACCAACTTGTTATATATATGATGTCTCATTGACGAACATTGTTTGGTGGTGATGACTACTGGTAATGAATATACTATTTTAACCGACTAGTTTATGATGAGTTGTTATTGTATAAAAGATATATCTGTTTAAACATGTACAGCGCCAAAATATTAAAAAAAACATAAATGTTAGCAGTAGCGCTGGCCTAAAAATGTGTTGCTAGTACTTGAACTTACCAGTAGCACTGGTCTAGAAACGCGCTACTACTACAAAATAGATGTAGCGCCATAGCAGTAGCGCTGGTTCTCGCGCTACTGGTAGCACAAAAACCAGCGCTATACTGGTAAGCTTTTCTCTAGTAGTGGCGCCCCTGTCTCGTGGGCCCCTCAAGCGTCCCCCGACCGACTTCTTTCACCTATATAAGTCCATATGCCCTAAAAACATCGAGGACGAAGATAGATCGGGAGTTCCGCCGCCGCAAGCCTCTGTAGCCACCAACAACCTCTCGGGAGCCTGTTCCGGCACCCTGCCGGAGGGGGAACCCATCACCAGTGGCCATCTTCATCATCCCGGCGCTCTCCATGACGAGGAGGGAGTAGTTCACCCTCGGGGCTGAGGGTATGTACCAGTAGCTATGTGTTTGATCTCTCTCTCTCTCTTGTGTTCCCTCTATGGCACGATCTTGATGTATCGCGAGCTTTGCTATTATAGTTGGATCTTATGATGTTTCTCCCCCTCTACTCTGTTGTAATGGATTGAGTTTTCCCTTTGAAGTTATCTTGTCGGATTGAGTCTTTAAGGATTTGAGAACACTTGATGTATGTCTTGTCATGCTTATCTATGGTGACAATGGGATATCACGTGATCCACTTGATGTATGTTTTGGTGATCAACTTGCGGGATCCACCCACGAACCTATGCATATGGGTTGGCACACGTTTTCATCTTGACTCTCCGGTAGAAACTCTGGGGCACTCTTTGAAATACTTTGTGTTGGTTGAATAGATGAATCTGAGATTGTGTGATGCATATCGTATAATCATGCCGACGGATACTTGAGGTGACAATGGAGTATCTAGGTGACATTAGGGTTTTGGTTGATTTGTGTCTTAAGGTGTTATTCTAGTATGAACTCTATGATAGATTGAACGGAAAGAATAGCTTCATGTTATTTTACTATGGACTCTTGAATAGATAGAACAGAAAGGATAACTTTGAGGTGGTTTCGTACCCTACCATAATCTCTTCGTTTGATCTCCGCTATTAGTGTCTTTGAAGTGACTCTTTGTTGCATGTTGAGGGATAGTTATGTGATCCAATTATGTTATTATTGTTGGGGAGAACTTGCACTACTGAAAGTATGAACCTTAGGCCTTGTTTCCTACCATTGCAATACCGTTTACGCTCACTTTTATCGCTTGCTACCTTGTTGTTTTTATAATTTCAGATTACAAATACCTTTATCTACTATCCATATTGCTATTGTATCACCATCTCTTCGCCAAACTAGTGCACCTATACAATTTACCATTGTATTGGGTGTGTTGGGGACACAAGAGACTCTTTGTTATTTGGTTGCAGGGTTGTTTGAGAGAGACCATCTTCATCCGACGTCTCCCACGGATTGATAAACGTTAGGTCATCCACTTGAGGGAAATTTGCTACTGTCCTACAAACCTCTTCACTTGGAGGCCCAACAATGTCTGCAAGAAGAAGGTTGTGTAGTAGACATCACTTGGCGGCGGCTCCGTATCGTAAAGCTCGATGAATCCTTCTCTCCTATTTTTTCTCCCCGAAAGTGAATATATGGAGTTGGAGTTGAGGTCGGTGGAGCTCCAGGGGGCCCATGAGGCAGGGGGCGCGCCCTAGGGGGGCGCACCCCACCCTCGTGGACAGGGTGTCGGCCCCCTGGTCTTTATTCTTTTGCCAGTATTTTTCATTAATTCCAAAAATTTGCTCCATGAATTATCAGGTCATTCTGTGAACTTTAATTTCTGCACAAAAATAACACCATGGCAGTTCTACTGAAAACAGCGTCAGTCCGGGTTAGTTCCATTCAAATCATACAAGTTAGAGTCCAAAACAAGGGAAAAAGTGTTTTGAAAAGTAGATACGATGGAGACGTATCAGAAGGTGATGTTGGGGTTGAAGCTGCCATGCACGCCGCCATCGGGGTAGCTAGGCAAGGCTACGTACCCTCACATCGGTGGCGAGAAGCGGGCCAGCGACGTGACGCTCGGCTGGCTGCCCCACATGGCTTGTTGGGGTGGAAGGTTCGCCATCCCCATGTGAGACGCCTCCCCGTGCTCTGCCACCACCTCTGCCGTGTCCCTGGCCTTCTTAATGATGAGTTTGTTCCACTGGTCGGTGGTGACCTCCTCCCAGCTCTCATCGTCGGCCTTCCACTCGGTGTTCGACAAGCCCGGGGGCCAGGGCATTGGCGCCCTCAGCTTCCTCTTCTTTGGCTTAATGGAATCGGTAGCTAGGCGAGGGGTGACATACTTCTTCGGCGACATGATGGGCAGATCCGGGGAGAGAATGGTGGGAAGGGTTGGGGAGAAAGGGGCGACACTAGGGGAAATGAAGGGAAAGGCGGAAGAAAATGACGGGAAATCGGCCGCTGTCACCGACAGCGCGGGCCCACGTGCCTCTTCTCTTTGGCCGACGCCTCCAGGAGCCCCTGGCGCGCTGGGTTTGGCCTGGGTTCACCGGTTGTAGTTTCGGCTCAAACTGGCGATAAACGAGGATCTGGGGCGCGGATGGGCCGTTTTCTCTCCGCATGCGCTAAAAAAGGCGCCCTGGGGGGCTTGTTGGGGGGGAGGAGTGGAGATGCTCTTAGGATATAGTAGGTATTAATACAATAACTAAATACGAATAGGTGATCACGATGGATGAAGGAATAAGTAGTGGCACGAGCCTAAGCTTGGGGATGACCAAGGCACCACAAGGTAATATTAAAGGAGTACGAAGCAACCAAGCTTGGGGATTCCCCGGAAGGCATCCCCTCTTTCTTCTAACAACCGTCGGTAATTTTACCCGGAGCTATATTTTTATTCTGTCACATACCATGAGTTTTGCTTGTGTAGCGTCTTGTATTATATGAGTCTTTGCTTTGTTTATTATTTAGTTTGTCACAATCATCCTTGCTGAACACACTTGTTTGAGATAGCCACATCCATATCATGATTTGCTAGAATACTCCATGTACTTCACTTAAATCTTTTGAGCTAGTCAGTTTCCCTTGTACTTCACTTATTTATTTATTTATTGAGCACGGCGGTGGTTATATTTAATAGAAATATGTCCTCATGCTTCACTTATATTATTTTGAGAGTGAGAAAATTTTAAAGAAATATGCTCTCATGCTTCACTTATGTCATTTTGAGAGTTGAATTTTTCAGAAGAAATATTTATGCTCTCGTGCTTCACTTTTTGAGAGTTAAGAATAGTAATGGTAATTTGCACGAGATAAGAATTTGGTCCCAAAGTGATAGATATCCAAGGGGTATAAAAAAACTGTCATGAAAATAATTGAATATTATATACTTGATTCCTTGATCATCAGAACTATTACTGCATGCATGTCCTACGGATACTTAAGCCAGTTTTCATGTAGTTATTTGTGGGCGGAGCCTAGTACAGAACTCGATCTACTGGTAGTAAACTTAATGCTACGCACGCCACTACCATTTCCTCCCCCAGCGGGTTACGACAACGAACATTAAGGGTTTCCCCGTGGACGCGTTTGTGCGGTCTCCGCTATTCCCCGATCGAATTGGTATTTTCTGTTCACATCAGAATCCTCAACTTACTAGATTCCAACGTTTATTTGCCGAGGAGTCAAAAGGGAAAATCTTGGCTTCGGTTGTTTGCCCAACAGAATTCAACAATGAAAAAGATAATGAGAAGTTAGCCAGAAACTACCATCAGAAAGGTTCAACTTCACACACTAAAACTTCAACTATAAAGGAGTCACATAACATTTACCATGGTGGCAGCCAGATACCAATTGATGTTTACGACAGAGATCAGACTCAATGTGGTCTGGTTGTGGGGGGATCTAATGGAAACCATCCTGACATGATTCAACAAGTGGCTATTGAAGGGGCTCAAAACATCAATATGGCGGCCGGTCAGTTTGAACAGCAAATAGATTCAGGACAAACTATCAACACTCAACATGCAGAGAACGCTTCAGTACATGGACGACAATCATACCAGCCCTCTCACACCTTGGATATGGTACCTTACACTCTTAGAGAAGAATCAAATATTCTCCAGAAGTTTGGGTCACACTTAGGCCAGCAACATGATTTGTACAAACATGGTACAGGATCCGCAGTTGCCTCTCAGCATGATCATTCTATTCCAACTTTGTTGCCTGAAAATCCCAGTGTGCAGGGCATAACTGCAACTCAAATCACTCAGGCCTTTGTGACTACTGCCTTGCCGATTTCCAACGCTCAACATTCACCTACTGTTTCTGTCCAGAACCATAGCCACCAATCCAATGCAAATCCTTCTGAATTATATGGTTCTCCTCAGTTGTATCCTAGTTCTAAGCGTCCATGCTCCTCCATTCTAGGCCCGCCTCCGCCACCACCAAAGAAACGCTTTCCCCGACAGAATGCTCAAGATAGAAGCTCCCTCTCCTCTGATGTCCTCCCAATGGACCAGGAAGTGCATGCTGCAGAGAGGCCTCCATCTATTCTTGGTTGCAGGTCAAAATTAAGAGGCAGCCGCTGGGATATCCCTCCTGGAGGTGGATCGTCAAGTTTCCAAGCCAATATACAGGGGAGTCGCCACGTTTGGATCCGTGGACAGCACTCTACTTCTCCTCGGGCATCATATGACCATTCGAAGCTTCGATCGCCTTCGCCATCTCTTAGTGCAGCTACGTTTGATCACCATATCCAGGTGGGTATGGGTGATGATCGTCCTGGCAATCTCTCCGGAGTCTCAACTCCAGTTCAAGATCAAGATGATCCTACTACTGTTCGAGGTGGTAACAGAATGGATATTGAGGAAGTTCAATTGGGAGAGTCCATGGACTATGACTGGGCAGCGGCGCATGGCCCTAATGCGCCTCGGTCAACATGAGACTAATCGCATGGAATTGCCGAGGGATGGGGCGAGGCCTCGGCAATGAAAGAATGACGTACCTCACTAAGCTCATTCACTCCACAAAAGCTCAGGTAACATTTGTTTCTGAAATTAAATCTTCCAAAGTTAAAGCTCGAGATCTTAATAATCGTTTTGACATGTGTGATAGCATTGTAGTTCCTTCAAGAGGATCCTCTGGTGGTCTTTGACTGATGTGGAATGATGAGCTTCAAGTTCATGTGCATACGACTTCCTTCTACGTTATATTAGCAAACGTTGTACATATTGCTACGGGTAGGGATTTTGGGCTTGTTTGTATCTATGGTGATCCATATCACAGACAAACTGATGTGATTTGGGATCCAATTTCTAATTTTGTGTATGAAAATCCTGGCAAGCCTATATTATGTATGGGAGACCTTAATGAGCTTTTGTATGATATGGATAAAAGTAATGTTAATGTGAATCATCGTCGCTTGCATGCCTTTCGTGCTTTGATCAAGAATTGTGGTTTTTTTGATTTGGGATTTTCGGGGCCTGCTTATACTTGGACAAATAGAAGATTTTCTTCCAATCCTACTTATGAAAGGCTTGATAGAGGATTAGTTAATCCTGATTGGTGTGATGAGTTTCCCCATACTAAAGTTCTTAATCTTCCTATTATTCTTAGCGATCATGCTCCTATCTTTATTACCACTGAAGGTCAATACAAAAAACCTAAGCAAACTTTCAAATTTCATAATTGGTGGTTGAAAGAAAATGATTTTCAATCTTTTGCAAAGAATGCTTGGGCCTCTAGTACAAACAGAAATTTTTCTGCTCGTACTAACAATCTTGCAGGTGCTCTGAAAGTGTGGTGCAAAAAGAAGAAACCTTTACAACAGGAACTCTCCAGCCTAGAAGAACAAATCAACCGTATTCAAATGCAACCTCTATCCATGCAGGACCATCAACTGGAATCAACACTAATTGTCAGGTATGAACAAAATATGTCGAAGCTTACTGATTTCTATAGACAAAGGGCTAAGAAGAATTTTGCAACAAAAGGGGACAGGAACACAATTTTTTTTCATCATGCGGTTCTTAAAAGAAGAAAGAAGAACACTATAGTTTCAATAAAAGATGAGAATGATAACATTCACTTCAATCCTCAGGCCATTGCAAATACTTTTGTTAGCTACTTCAGATATATTTTTGCTTCTCCTAATGTGAATGTGGGCAGACCTTTTCTAGCATCCAGGCTCCTTTCTAACAGCCATGACTACACGTATAGCATACCAGATAAGGAGGAGATCCTTAATACTCTCAAGGATATGAAGATAAATGCCTCTCCTGGACCCGATGGATTCAATGTAGAATTCTATATTGCCACTTGGAGCTGGATTGGTGATGATGTTACGACTATGGTAAGGAACTTTTACCAAACAGGTATAATGCCTTCGCACATTAGCGATACTCACATTGCTCTTATTCCTAAGAAGTTAGTTCCTCGAATTCCTTCAGATTATCGTCCTATAAGTCTTTGTAATGTCATTTACAAGATCATTTCCAAAACCTTGGCCAATAGACTCAAACCTCATCTCCCTGATTATATTGATCATTCTCAACAAGCTTTCATTGAGGGTAGACGCATATCTAACAATATCATCTTGGCTCAGGAGATAACTCATTCGTTTGCTCTTAAATCTTGGAAACAACAAGCTTTCTTGCTTAAAATTGATTTGGCTAAGGCTTTCGATCGACTTGAATGGAATTTCATCGTTTCGGCTCTTTCGCGAAGGGGGTTGCACGGTCATTTCATAAATTTGGTGTATGCTTGCATCTCT
This sequence comes from Triticum aestivum, assembly GCF_018294505.1. Classification (NCBI taxonomy): domain Eukaryota; kingdom Viridiplantae; phylum Streptophyta; class Magnoliopsida; order Poales; family Poaceae; genus Triticum; species Triticum aestivum. The sequence continues at coordinate 804,937,532 of NC_057801.1, read as the reverse complement.
TCCCCAAGGTTCTCAGTCATTATTAATGGCCAGCCTTTTGCGAACTTTCGTAGCAATAGAGGTTTAAGACAGGGTTGTCCCTTATCGCCTTATCTGTTTTTTCTTGCTATTAATGAGCTTTCTTTAAGCCTGCATGATGCTATGATACAAAATCAACTGTCTGGCATTTCTCTTGGTCCAAACTGTCCACCTATTCATTCAATGCTTTTTGCTGATGACTTGTTGGTTTGTGGTAATGCCACAGTTCAGGAAGCTACCCAAATGGCTCATCTCATCAACCACTTCTGTTCCCAATCAGGTCAGACTCCAAATTGGCACAAATCTTCTATTCTTTTTAGTGCTACTGTCTCCCAGTCTCTAGCCCAACATATTAATAATATTTTCCCAGTTACCCTTATTGATAGTACATCAACTCACCTTGGCCACCCTCTCATCCTTCCTGCAAAGGACCGTGCTTCGGCTTACAACTTTGTTTATGATAAATTCAAGAATAAGCTTCCCACTTACAAAGCTGATAAATTATCCCATGCTGCTAGACCTGAGCTTATCAATTCGGTGTTCGCTTCCATACCTGTTTACTATATGTCCAATATCCTCTTTCCAAAAAAATTCCTTGCGAAGCTCACGGCAATCATTCGTAATTTTTGGTGGGTTGGTGTTAGAGAGGAAGCTAGTGCAAGAGCTTTATGTCTCAGGGCTTGGAAAGATATTTGTACTCCTAAAAAAGAAGGTGTATTGGGAATCAAGAACATGTTGGCTATGAATCAAGGTCTCCTTCTTGCGGCTGCCTGGAGACTTGCTGAAAATCCAGAAAGCCAAGTCTACCATGTTCTCCGTGCTAAGTATTTTCCTGATTCTTCCATTTGGAGAGCTACTCCAAATACTTCGAAATCTGCTTTCTGGACTTCCATTCTCAAGGTCTTGCCGATGCTCAAGGAGCATTCTTTTTATCAGATCACCCAAGGCAACATTTCTATTTGGAGCTCACCTTGGTGTACCACTTGGGAGAACATATATGATCACCTTATTGTCCAGCATAGTGCTTTTATTTACCCGGCTAAGGTCTCTGATCTTTGGCTACCAGGCCAAAAAGTTTGGAATTCTGAGTTCATTACTAACCTTTTTCAGGAACCGACTGCTTCGGCTATTATTGCAACTCCTATAGTTCTTGATGATAGTAGGGATATCCTTTGTTGGAGGCCCACTCCTTCTGGTAAGTGCAATTCTAAGAGTACATATAAGTTGTGTTTACAACAAATTCATAATTTGCAGGCAAATCAACCAAGACAGGTGAACCAATCAACCAAAGATATTTTGCAGCAGGTTTGGAAGCACAAATTCATGGCTCCAAGGGTTAAAACTTTTGTGTGGCGCTTACTTAGGCATGCTCTCCCAACTGGTCTTAGAGCTGGCAGGTTTTCCTCTCATATTTCTTCTACATGCTCTAGATGTGATTCAGATGAAGATGAAATGCATCTTTTCTTTCTTTGCAACTTTGCTAGAGCCTCTTGGTTCAGGCACCCCTGGTATATTAGATCTGATATTCTTGCTCTCAATCATAATTCTGTTCTTGATATTATTCAGGTTCTAATTAACATGAACCATCCGCAAGCATCTATTCCTAATATATTTACCTTCTTGTGGTGTTTGTGGAAAGCAAGAAACGATGTTCTTTTTTGTAGGAAAGAATCACATCCCCATCAGGTTCACCAAGCTGCTCTAGCCATCGCCTCTGTCCAAGATATGCAAGATCCCCAAGAACACCTAAATAGGGAGCTGCCTTCTTCGAAGGAGAAGCAATCTACAACCATACTCTCTCAAGGGCAAGAACAAGTACAGCAAGGCTCCACCCTCAAATCTGACTTGGCTATTTCAGGTACCAAAATATATTCAGATGCTTCTTGGCATAAGAAGAATGTGCCTGGGTATGGTGGTAATCCGGCTACTGGTATTGGTGTTCACATCCTCTTCCCCAAAGAGGGTTCTGATTCAAGAATAATGATTCAAGCCTCTACTCATGATGTTTGTTCACCTCTAATTGCTGAAGTTTATGCACTTCTATTTGCTGCTAAAATCTCTTGCAGGCTTCAACTTCAGCAAGGTTCTTTTCTCACTGACAATCTTTCACTAGCAAAGATGGCTGCTTCAAGAGATATCAATAACACCAACATCAGCTGGAGGTGCAGACAACCAATTAGCGAGTTCTTTCAAATCTCCCATTCTCTTAATGCTGTTTATCACATCTCTAGGAATACCAATGGAATTGCTCACAATTGTGCTCATCAGGTTCTCAACTCGAGAGTAGAACCTGTCTTTAGTTGTTCACGTTCTTCTCATGCCAATGTACCTTGCCCTTTTCTGCAGTCCCTTCTCAATTTTCAAGTTCAGGGCTATGTAATTCATGCTGTACATTGTCTATGAGTTGAATGAAATTGTGGCGCTTGATGGCGCCTTCCTTGTGTTCAAAAAAAAAAAATTGGTAGAGATGGGATAGGTAGAGGATACTGCTATCACTTTTCTCCTCCACTTCCCTAGAGATTGTGCTATCACTTGCTTTCTCCACTCTCAGTATTTCAAATTGGTTATGTACTGCGACGATAAAGCTGAATCAACCTGAAGGACGAATACGACAAGCATTGAGAGAGAAGTGCGGCACACTGCTCATCAACGACAACAACTTGACCATTTACACTGCCGACTTTAAAACTGGGAAGATGGAAGAGGTGGTGGATTGGCCACGTAGGCGGTGCATTTACCCCGGGGATGCCATGCCCTTGGAGATTGATGAAACTATTCTAAAAAAGGGAGCCAATGCCCCCGTCCACCTTTTTTTGAAATGATTCAAAAATTATATTTCCAAGTTTCAAAAAAATACGAAAAAAATAATGGGGAAACTTAAACATATTCATGATGGATCTGTGAAATTTTATTCAAATATATTTTTATCTGCAAGCAGCACAAAAAAAATCCTGGCCCCATAATAAGGGTACATTGTTATGAAAATTTGTTTTTTTTGTCTACGCCACGTGTGAATGTAAATTGTCATGAAAATTTTCTTGTATGTGTTATTCATGTATTTGTATGTGTATATTTTTTTTCAAATTTGTTTGCACTGTGGAAAAATGTTTTTTTTATAAAGGGAGCCGATGCACCCGTCCACCGTTATGCATTTCCGCTCTGCACATGCCCTCTCATCTACTACCAGTGAGACAACTGTAATGAGGAAGAGACAAGGCAGTGAAAAAGGCAAGAGGAGGAGTATGGGCTGTAGACGCATGTCCAAGAAGGCGAAGCACAGGGCGACAACATATTAACTGAATTTGCTATTGGGAAAGCACGAAAAGCTGAAGATTATATACATATATTGTCCATATAGTTTCGCTTTTTTTGCCGATGAGCCTTACTTAAACCTACGTCACCTTATCTACTGCGCATTGTTGACGTGAGACTTGCAATATCGAAAATGTATGGTTTTACTGGACCGATTGTTCTTATATTGGGATAACCACATAGATGTTGGTTATAGTATGTGGGCCTACATTTAGCGGGTAGACTCCGGTACCATTCTCATCACCATCCAAGGTTTCGATTAAACCTGAGGATGCAAAAGTCCCACGAACTATGTGGTGAGCATTAAAAGTGGAGACCGATACTAAGGAACTAAGGCCCCGGCCAACCCGCGGGTAGGGCTGGACTAATGAGCAGCTCGGCTCGTTAAGCTCGTGCTCGTTAAGGCTCGGCTCGTTAAGCTCGTTAAGATTAACGAGCAGAAAACCCTGCTCGGCTCGGCTCGTTTGAAGCTCGTTAAGCTCGTAAGAGCTCACGAGCGCTCGTTAACAGATTATAATGTGTTACGATATACATGATGAATGTGTTGGTATGGTTTTCAAGATGAAATACGGTGACTACAAAAAGAAATAGAATAGTTTGTTGCCTCATATGTAGATTAGATTAAATAGATGGGCTAAGGTGCCACAAAAAGTTTGTCACGTAATATGAAAATATGTGTTGTGTTGTTATTAACGAGCTTAACGTTAGCTCGCTCATTAAGCTCGTTAAGCTTGACGAGCTAAAATCAATGATTGGCTCTGTTCATTAAAAAACGAGCTACGAGCTTAACGAGCCGAACTATCGAGTGCTCGTTAAGCTCGCGAGCTACGAGCTTTTGGTCCAGCCCTACCCACGGGCAGGCATTGGAAAATTGTAGACCGATGGAATGTTCGAAGGCCATCTACGTGCATATAGTATGTTTACGTGCGGAACCACACGGGGGCACGCACACACTGGCACAGAAAGTCCGCATCGTCCGTCCGCAACGAGCCGCGCATACACATCTCAACTGCTGCACAAGGGTAAAAATGACGGAGACATTGGAGGTCCATCGGATATTTGATTGTCAATGTCCAAGGTATGGTTCCATCGGCGCTCAGAGTGAATCCCGACACCCTTAAATTCTCCACTCTCCCCACCCGGCTTATCAGTGAGAAAGGGGCATTTTGTGCCGAGTCGACCTCGCTGGGAGGCCCGTGCCTAGGCGGCTGAGATGGGCTCGATGATTCTATCTCTTGTTATGGGTTGCGCTTCCCCATCTTGGAACCGGGTGCCACTTTAGTATCAACAGCCAGTAACCTCACTGAGGCCATAAAACAGCCAGTAACGTCACTAAGATTAAGCATCGCCTTGCTTGTCGTCCACACCGTCAAACGGAGGAACCATAGCATGATGGTGACGCTGTGGCCAGCCCTCGAGGGTCGGCAGTGTCAAGTGGAACAAGATGAGGTAATCATATGCTGTCATACGACGCGAGCAATGACGGACACATGTGCAGAAGGCTGCTTGACGCTGAGTCGATGATAGTCCTCCATGGCCCGTCCACGGGCCCATACTCGGCCCTAACGCCGTGGGCATGGCCGAGGTGTTCAGGATAGAACGATTGGTGTTTCAGGGATTCATACATGGCCAGGTCGACATAGACAATTGTTGGGTCCGCCTCCACCAATGTTGTGATGGTAGCTTCGGACGCGCACTCTGCCTGCAATTGGCCCTCCTAACGGTGCTCCTCCAGGATGTGGAGTTTGTAGTGTTGCTCCACCACGTTGTCTAAACACGGACACTAGAGACTTCTCGACCAGTGCGGGCGCATTGTCCTCCTCCGTCGACAACGCCGATGCAAGCTGCACGTCCTCAACTATGGTGTGGCGCTGCCAATCTGGGTAAGTGTTGATGGATGGGATCGATGGTAGGAATTCCGCAGCACCGTCCCTTCATAGCTGGATAGACTCTTCCACGTTGCCCATATAGGAAAACACCTAACTTGTTTGTTTCACTCGAATATCTCATAGCGGTTTCTTGTTTTACGTGTGGTTGATAATCAATCAAGGAATAGTTCTGAGTCAAGTAGTAATTACTGAAATTTATAGCTACTATTGCAGGACTACACACTTCCATCTAAACTGAAGATACAATTAGCTCACTTGTTACTGGTACTACTCCAGGACTATATGATTCCATCTAAATTGAAGCTATAGCTAGCTAACTTGTTACTAATATCATTTTTTAGTGCCGGAGAGGAAGATGTCCACGTTGTGATGGACTATTTATATACACAGTACCAACCAAATGCCTAATAAGATCATCCCAAAGCTATGTATGTACTCATCAGTATATCAGCGCATGCCTAGCTGCATGCAATTAGTTTATGTTGTATATTATCTTCTCTTTCTCTTGACATGAAGAATGCATGCATAGACACAATATGTGTGACTCACTAGAAATAAGCATCTACGATGTTTGGGCTACTCAAAGATGATTTTTTGGATATCTCATCCAATAAGTAATCATGATTAAGCATACACACACCTATTACATCATTTATTCTCTCTCGGTTAACTAGCAAATTCGCTAGATGGTCTGCAGATCTGGATGTAATTTTTATTATTTCTAGTGTTTATTGTACTGCCATGATTGATGATGAATAGATCAGAAGTTTCTCCCAAAAATTATCATCCAGCGCATTTGTGTGTCTCGCGCGCAAGGACCAGCAGATGCCCCGCGTTCAGCAACCAGGCGTGGAAGCGTGGGCGCTGCGTAGCTGCCTGGGCTACAAAGCCGGGTGGGTTGAGTTGTGTTTGTAGTGCAGTTGGTTAGTTCCAGGCAAAGAAAAAGGGGTTCGTTGCCCAGGCGTTCGTGCGGCGAAAACTGCAGTGCATTCAGCTTCTTCTTCCACCTCCGTTCCTTCTCGGAATTTTGTTTAGAGCTAGCTAGGGCTACCCCAACACCTCCGGCCAAATGGCATGACACAGCGATGACCTGCCGTCCATGGCCTCGCCGGAGGAGCTGGTGACCAGCGGCTTCTCTGACGGCTCGTCCATGTCCGATGCATGACACGTTGTTGTCCCGGCGTACAAGAGTACAGGACGTTCACGGCGGCCCTGCGCCAAGGCATTGTCGCGGATGGCAAAACTTAATCCCTGTCGACAGCGTCCGCTCGCCAACACGGCAGCCGTACAACTCCTTGCCACTGTACTCGCTTGCCCCGGACCTAGTCGTCACGACGAGACAGACTGATCGTCCATGGTGGCCGCACACCACGATTGCTGGATGGCCGGACTCCCAGATTATGCCGCCCGCATGCCAAGACGTCGAGGCCCTTGGGCGTGGCCGCCATAGATGCGAGGAAAATAAGAAACCCTAATCACGCGTGCCAGTTAGAGCGAAGTATTGTACGTGTGGTTTCGGAATCAGGAATCAGCTATTGGGAATTGGGATTGAGGATAGACGTGTCGTTGGATTAGGGTGCTTTGAGATTGTCGAGGCCAAGTGTCGCTCATTCGGTAGGGTCTCACAAGCTCACCCGCGCCGGTCCAACCTTATTCCCTTCCCATCACTAGTAGAAAAAGGGTCTAATGTGCAGCTCATTAGTCCCGGTTTGTATCTGAGCCGCCTAGGGGGGCGGAGATCATTAGTACCGGTTCGTGGCGAATCTTTAGCACCGGTTCGTGCCACGAACCGGTACTGAAGAGAGTGGTGGCAGGATGTTGTCAGACTGGGGCCCCTCCAGCACCTTTAGTACCGGTTCTTGCCACAAATCGGTACTAAAGGTCATCCTGCATATAAACCCTTCGTCCACCTCGCTCTGTTCTTGCCCCCTTTCCCCTCCCCTCCTCTCTGTTCTTCCTCTCTTCCCCTCGAGATTCATCACACATTTTCTCCAAATTTTGTCAAGATTTGAAGGCCCCCCATCGATTCAAGTGATCACAAAGGTTCGCAACTTTGGCCTTTCATCTCTCATTGCTGGATTAGCTCTTGCAATGCTTTATATAATGATTAATTTGTGGGTTTTAGTAATTTGGGAGGAATTATATGTGGTAGTTTATTTGATTTATATGTAATTTGAGCTTAAAATAACTCTTAGTTTGCATATGTAGGTGTGGTTTACTTAGTGTCTTTTCGTCTCCGTCGTAACCACCGTCGATCGTCCGCACCGACCCGTCGCCGGCACCACCTTGTGGTGAGCATCTTGTTGTTATATTTTATATATAAAAAAATCATGTTTGTGTGATTTAGATATATAGTTACTTGTATAATTATCTTACCCGTACGTTGTTTGTTATACATAGTGCCATGGTTTTGATATCCGTCCCCATCGGCCCTCTCCGTGTTATGATTCGGATGTGGTATATTCTCTTTTAAAACTATTTGTTGCATTTCGTGTTTATGACAAATTGTGCCCATCAAGTTATGTATGTTGCATTTAAGCGTATGAACTTTATGTATGAACTTGTATTAATTTGGTCTATTCGGTGGTGTGTAATGAAGATGGGCCGGCAATGGATGTATGATGACCGATGCTCTCCCCAGTTCATTGATGGCGTGCATACTTTTCTGATTGTGGCTCGGGCAAACAAGCGGGCGGATGGTTTTATGCCTTGTCCACGTACTGGCTGTAAGAATGGTCACAATTACTCTAACTCAAGAACCATTCACGCCCACCAGGTTGAGTCCGGTTTCATGCCCCACTATAATGTTTGGACCAAGCGCGGAGAAAGAGGGGTTATGATGGAAGACAATGAAGAATAAGAGGACGACAATAGCTATCCTGGCCATGGATTCCCGGAATACGATGATACAACAATGGGGGAAGAAGTTGACCCGGCCATGCGGGAAGAAGCTGAAGAAGAGGCATCAGATGAGCCCCCTGATGATCCAGGTCGGGCCCTTGCTGATGCAAAGAGAAACTGCGCAAGTGAAAAGGAGAAGAAGAAGTTGCAACGCATGTTAGAGGATCACAAGAAATTGTTGTACCCGAATGGCGAATGTGACAAGAAAAAGCTCGACACCACATTGGAATTGCTGCAATGGAAGGCAGAGAATGGTGTGTCTGACAAGGGATTTGGAATGTTGCTGGTAATGATAAAGAATATGCTTCCAAAGGACAACGAATTGCCCGAGAGTACGTACGAAGCGAAGAAGGTTGTCTTCCCTCTAGGTTTAGAGGTGCAGAAGATACATGCATGCCCTAATGACTGCATCCTCTACCGCGGTGAGTACGGGGTTTTGAACGCGTGCCCGGTATGCGGTGCATTGCGCTATAAGATCAGCCGCGATGACCCTGGTGATGTCGAGGGCGAGCGCCCAAGGAAGAAGATTCCTGCGAAGGTGATGTGGTATGCTCCTATAATACCACAGTTGAAACGTTTGTTCCAAAACAAAGAGCATGCCAAGGTGATGCGATGGCACGGAGAAGACCATAAGAAAGACGGAAAGTTGAGAGTACCCGCTGACGGGTCGCAGTGGAGAAAAATCGAGAGAACGTACAGGGAGGAGTTTGGAGGTGACCCATGGAACATATGGTTTGGTCTAAGCGCAGATGGCATTAATCCTTTTAGGGAGCAGGGCAGCAATCATAGCACGTGGCATGTGACTCTATGTTTGTATAAGCTTCCTCCTTGGTTGTGCATGAAGCGGAAGTTCATTATGATGCCAGTGCTCATCCAAGGCTCTAAGAAACCCGGCAACGACATTGATGTGTACCTAAGGCCATTAGTTGAAGAACTATTACATCTATGGAATGGAAAAGGTGTACGTGTGTGGGATGAGCGCAAACAGGAAGAATTTGACCTAAAGGCGTTGCTGTTCGTGACCATCAATGATTGGCCTGCTCTCAGTAACCTTTCAGGACAGACAAACAAGGGATATCGCGGATGCACGCACTGTTTGGATGATACCGACAATATATATTTGGATAGTTGTAGGAAGAATGTGTACCTGGGAAATCTAGATTTCTTCCGAGCAGGCATCCCGTAAGAAAGAAAGGCAAGCATTTTAAAGATGAGGCAGATCACCGGATGAAGCCTCGCCACCGTACTGGTGCTGATGTACATGATATGGTCAAGGATTTGAAGGTAATCTTTGGAAAGGGTCCTGGCGGACAACCTGTTCCGAAGGACGCTTACGGAGGCACACCCATGTGAAAGAAGAAATCTATATTTTGGGACCTGCCCAATTGGAAAGAACTAGAGGTCTGCTCCCCAATCGACGTGATGCACGTGACGAAGAATCTTTGCGTGACCCTGCTTGGCTTCTTGGGCATGTACGGGAAGACAAAAGATACACCAGAGGCACGGGAGGACCAACAACGTATGCACGGAAAAGACAACATACATCAGGGTCAAGCCAGCTACGCTCTTACCAAAGAAGAGAAAGAAATCTTCTTTGAATGCCTGCTCAGTATAAAGGTACCGTCTGGCTTCTTGTCGGATATAAAGGGATAATAAATATGACGGAGAAAAAGTTCCAGAACCTAAAGTCTCATGACTGCCACGTGATTATGACGCAACTGCTTCCGATTGCATTGAGAGGGCTTCTACCGGAAAATGTTCGATTAGCCATTGTGAATCTATGTGCATTCCTCGATGCAATCTCTCGGAAGGTAATCAATCCATAAATCATACCAAGGTTATAGAATGATTTGGTGCAATGTCTTGTTAGTTTCAAGTTGGTGTTCCCACCATCCTTCTTCAACATCATGACGCACGTCCTAGTTCACCTTTGCGAAGAGATTAACATTTTGGGTCCTGTATTTCTACACAATATGTTCCCCTTTGAGAGGTTCATGGGAGTCTTGAAGAAATATGTTCATAACCGTGCTAGGCCAGAAGGGAGCATCTCGAAGGGCCATGAAAATGAGGAAGTCATTGAGTTTTGTATTGACTTTATTCCTGACCTTAAGCCGATTGGTGTTCCTGAATCGCGGCATAAGGGCAGACTGGATGGAAAAGGCATGCTAGGAGGGGATCAAGTAATATGTATGGACGGGCATTCTCTCACTGAAGCACACCACACAGTTCTACAGAATTCCGTCTTGGTGGCTCCGTATATGGAGGAACATAAGAATTTTCTACACTCCAAACACCCGGAGCAGTCTGACGACTGGATTACACATGAACAAACGAGGACTTTCGCCGGTTGGTTGCAGACACGTGCCATGCATGATGGCGATATTGAAGATGACATGTACTTGCTCTCCTAGTTAACATCTACGAATATAATGACTTTCAAAGGGTACGAGATAAATGGGAATATATTTTACACGATCGCCCAAGATAAGAAGAGCACCAACCAAAACAGTGGTGTCCTCTTTGATGCAACAACCAACACGGGAAAGGAAACATATTATGGTTACATAGAAGACATATGGGATCTTAACTATGGAGGTGGTTTGAAGGTCCCTTTGTTTCGGTGCAAATGGGTCAATATGGCACGAGGCGGGGTAACGGAAGACCCGCACGACGGAATGACAATAGTGGATCTCAGCAATCTTGCGTATGTAGATGAACCATTCGTCCTAGCCAATGATGTGGCGCAGGTTTTCTATGTGAAAGACATGTCTACCAGGCCGAGAAAAAGAAAAGATAAGGAAGCGAATCGATCATACGATGAGCCAAAGCACCACATAGTTCTTTCAGGAAAAATAAACATCGTGGGAGTGGATGACAAGACAGACAAGTCAGAAGATTATGAAAAGTTCGATGAAATTGCTCCATTCGTCTGGTAGATGGCACCGGGAGAAGGTGGCAGTGTGGAGAGAGGAGGAAAACCGCGAGATGGACAACGGTGGTGTGGGCACGAATCCTTGGTGTGTTCGTCGTATGAAACTTTTGTGGTAATGGTACAACTCAAACTGCTAGAGTTTTCCGAATTTAGGGGATGTCAGCCAAGCGTCCACCTTGTCGGGCATGGACAGCAGGTAGCGTGTCAGGATGCAGAGGCATTGAATGGGGCCCTGCTGGTGAGAAGAGATGATGGCTCTAATGAGATCAAATTTAGGAAGGACAGATATCTGACGACAGTCGAGATTGAGGGGCGCGGTGCGCCATAGAGGGGGCCACCGAGTTGAGAGGACTTGTGTGCGGCAGCAATCCTTCATGGGGAGAAGCGAGATGATCTCCTCAAGGATGACGTCCGGGAGATCGCTGATGCGGTCCATCGGAGATTCTACCGGTTCCTCAGATCCGGGTGGGAGGGCGGGGGCTCGCCGCTTCTCCCCGCGCTATCGGGTGTGGGATCTACAACCGGCGTCGCCACTGACTCGAGCCTCATCTTCTTGGTGCTGGGGCCAGCCGACTCCATTTTCTTTGTGGGCGTCGCGCCGAGCTCACGTGTTTGAACAGAGTAGCCAGAGACGAGCCTGTGATAGGCTTCACTGTCATCACTTTCTTCTTTAGTGACTTTCCAGACTTATATATCTGGAAAGTGTCGCTCGAACAAACCGGAGGGAATCTTTGTAATAGTTAGGGTACTTACGTGTTTTGGTATTTGAAACGCGAAGAAATTTTATGTGAAAAAACTGGATGCAATTCGTCTACAAATTAGTTCGTCGAATAATTCAAATTTAAACTATTCAAATTTGAAAATTACTGGCACTAACAGAAAGTTTGTAATCAATTGTAACTATAGAAAAAATATTCAAAAATAAATAAATGAAAATAAATAAAGTAGAAAAGAAAAAAAAACTAAATTTTTGTTGAGACAAAAACTAAATTAAAAGAAATAAAGTATTCAAATTTAAAAACTACTCGCACTAACAGAAAGTTTGTAATTTTTTGTACCTAAAGAAAAAATATTCAGAATTAAATAAATGAAAATAAATAAAGTAGAAAAGAAAAAAAAACCTAAACTTTTGTTGAGACAAAAACTAAATAAAAAAAGCCCACCTACTGGGCCACAGCGGCCTACATACGACTAGAAACCCAACCTGTAGTTGGGCCAGGATGCAGGCCTGCTAGCCCAGTAGGCCCAACAGGGCAGAGTAGAAGCGGTAGGCCTAGAAGGCCTGCGTTGGAGAGGAGCTCAATGCAGTGCCCGTGTCGGGGCTTATAAACTGGCATCGGCGCTCCTCGACTAGCAAGGTGGGACTAAATTTGCGCACCGCCTGGAGCCAGCGCACCCCCTTTAGTACCGGGTCGTGGCTACAACCGGTATTAAAGGGGGGCCCTTTAGTATCGGTTGTAGCCACCACCCGGTACTAAAGGGGGTGGGCTTCTCGCCGCTTTGCCTGGCCAAAACAGACCTTTAGTACCAGTTCGTGGCTACAACCGGTACTAAAGGGGGTCCGATATAACAAAACACTTCAAAAATTTCGTCAGTTCTGCCTTTGCTTCTTCTCCTCTGCCCCGTCGCCACCGCCCCTCGTCGCCGCCCCCGTCCCGCGCCGTCGTCGTCCCCGTCCCGTCTCGTTGCCGTCCCCGTCGCGCCGTCGCCCTGTCCCGTGCCATCGCCGTCCGGCCCCTCGCCTCGCCGTCGCCGTCGCTTGGATCGACCTCGCCTCGCCGTCGCCGTCACCGTCGCCTGGAACTTGCCGTCGCCGTCGCCTCGACCTCGGGCGCGCGCGCTGTGAGCCCCTCCCCCGGCCTCTCCTCCCTCCAATCCACCGCGCCGCCGCCGCCGCTGGCCGCGTGCGCGCACACGCACACACACTGCACGCGCACACACACACTCACACTACACGCGCACACGCACACACAATTTTTTTGTTTTTAGTTTTTAGTTTTTTTTGTTTTTCTGTTTTTCATACAAAGTTTTAGATGAATTAATTAATTATATTAGATTAATGTAAAATAGTATATGGGAATGTTAGAAATGTTACAGAAATGTTATAGAAATGTCAGAAATTTTTGAAATGTTAGTTTTAGCAAGATTAATTAGATTAATTTCAAATTATTATGAAAATGTTGTAGAAATGTTAGTTTTTAGTTTCTTATAATTTTAGTTAGATGAATTAGATGAATTTATAATTTTAGTTATACAAATTTAGAATTTGCATGTAAGAAATCACAATTCAATCATTTAAAAAATGTAACTTTTGCGGCGTATAGTATTTGTTCTCGACGATGCACGGCCCGCATCCTCGCCATCGACCCGTTCGCGACGACGTCCTCCTTCAGAGGACCTGCGTCCAAGACTGGGCTCCGCCGGGCTGGCACTGTGAGGTGCTACCTTCAGGGGCTCGCTGCTTGGTGAGGAACCCGGGTCCCGTCGTCGACCCTGAGCTCCTTTGGCGGCGTTCCCGTGGGCCACTTTTGGTGCGGAGGGAGCCGGCCCTGCCGGAGGTGGTGCGTCGTCGTGTCAGGGAGGAGGACAAGCACGTCCGTCGCTACATGGGTGCTATGGACGTCAGGTTCTCCAATACCTGGCAGAGTCTTTGGTGAGATCACCGGAGCTATGATTCTGTGATGGTTTCTTCTCTTTGGGTGTCCACCGCCCGCGCCTCAGGAACCGCGAGTGGCCTAGATTATTTTGTAGTATTCGATCTTTATTAGCTAGCTAGCTAGTGATGTATTCGATATATTATATTCGAGACGATGTATTCGAGATTATATATTATTTGACACGATGCATATTATGTACTATGATTCAGGATTTCCTCTTATTGATTGATTGCATGTATGCATATTGTAATTTGAATACTAAATTGTTTTATATTTCTTCTAGATTTGTTAAATAAAAGCTATGGCGGACAATACCGGCAGAGAGGGAGAAGAGGCCCTGTTCGAGATCATACGCTCCCCTCGCTCGCCAGATAATCGAAATGAAGAAGATGACGGCTTCCAATATCTGAACAATACCGGGGACGGTGATGATATGATATTCGATCGCGATGACCGAATTGATGAAGTCATGGATTATGATGGCGAAGAAATTAATGATTATGATGGCGAAGAAAATGTTGATCTTGATATAGCAGAGACAGGTGAGGTATATTTATATAAGCAGGCATCTGGTGATCATCACATGTTTTAAATGAATTGAAGATATATTAACGAATCAATCTTTCTTCTTTTCAGCCCTTCGGATCGAGAAAATCTTCTACAGGCAGAGTAGTGCGAGGCCCGGGGAAAAAGTTGACGGACGGCGTAAAGTACACCATCGAGGCCATCAAAACTAATGGAGAACCAATAGCGCCTAAGAACATTGCGAACAAGTTCGTTCGTGAGTGTGGAGTTCTTGTGAAGGACAAACTCCCGATCTCCCTTCAAGAATGGAAAGAGCCATCAAAGCCCCGTCCAGATCTTACTTTTGTCGATGACAGAGCAAAAAAATGCTTTGGGAAGAACTCATGGAACATGCCACCCTACCAGATCATTTCACAGCTGCAGATGTGGAGAAAGTCAAGGACGCTGCTCTTAGGAAGATGGCAATTGCATTCAACAACCACAAGAAAACTGTATGGAGTAAATACGTCAAAGCAGGAAAGGAGACTCCAAAATTCGAGGGAACACTGGAGAACCAAAGAGAACACTGGGACGATTTTGTGGAATTCAAAGAATCAGAATTATCTAAGGAACGGTCCAAAGAAAACAAGGCCAATGCCGCAAAAAAGGAGCAATTTCATATGCTGGGGCCAGGTGGCTACGCGTTGACAATGCCTAAGTGGGATAAGTTTGAGCAGGAGATGCAGGCTGCACAGGTCACTCCAATTACATTGAGCTGCCCCCCAGGTGCAGAACTTGGTTCTCTGTGCATGGGGGTGTTGGACCCGAAGACAGGCCTGGTTTCGAAAAAGGCATCTCTTAAAGGAGCCGATGTTAAGTTAGTTCAAGCAATACAAGAAGCTCGAGAGGGGGTGTTCACGACCAACAGAGAGAACGACGAGCTCACACGCGCCCTGGGAAATCCTAAACACCCGGGAAGAACACAAGGCAAGGGCGTTATTCCGTGGTATGAGGGCTTTTCTGACTGGAATGCCGACTACAGAAGCCGTGCGAGAAGGAAGATGGAGGAGGACAAGAAGAAGAAGCTGGAGGATGAGCAGAGGAAGAAGGAAACAGAATGGCTTCAAGGCCTAGAATCAGCGCACGCGGAGTTGGCACTCAAATTGCAGAGGCAGCAACAGCAGATCGACTCGCTTAGCCAGGAAAGGGGGTCTCAGCAGCGGCCACAACTAACGGATGATCCAGCATTGGATAGCATAGTCCCATCCATGCCGAGAAGTAGCGTGGGTTCTGCCCCGGGCGATGCACTGCTGGATAGATACCCTGTGGATGACATCATGGAGGACACTAACTGTGAGCTACACTTCAAAACGAAGAACATATCCATGAAGGCGGCGGACGCCGTTGCTTATACAAATCCCCCCGGAGCAACCTACCATAGCAGAGCGATTCTAGAAGGCTATGCTCGTGTCGTGGTTGATGAGGTGGTGGACCTATATTCGGGGCTAGCGCTTGACATTCCTGGAGGTGATGAGGAGCACACACTGGGAGAGGCCATACATCGTATCATCCTATGGAGAAAGAATTACATCATCTTTCGAAGGCCACCGACATCGTGTGAGCTAGGAGGTGACATTCCAGGAGGTGACGAGGAGCAGACGACTCACACTCCTCCTAGTCCGGCACAGCTTCAGGCCACTCCTCCTGCTTCAACTCAGCCAACGCGTGAGGCCACTACTCCTGCTTTAACTCAGCCAATGTGTGAGGCCACTCCTCCTGCTTCAACTCAGGCAACTCGTGAGGCCACTCCTCCTGCTTCAACTCAGCCAACGCGTGAGGCCACTCCTCCTACTTCAACTCAGCCAACGCGTGAGGCCACTCCTCCTCCTCCAAGTCCACCAATGCGTACCACTCCTCCTCCAAATCCGACACCGTGTCAGCCGTCTCCGCTGCCTCAGCAATCGCGGAAGAGAGCCGCCGCAGCTATGGTGCGTAGTGCTACAAGTCGAGGTAGTATAGGAGGTACAGGGGGAGGCAAGCGATTCCAATATGGTCCAAAAAGCCTTGCGCCTCTTCTGCAGAGGCCTTACAACATGACCAAGGAGCAAAACAAAGCCATAGTGAAGGCCCAAGTGGGGGCCCATTTTGCACCAAAACCGGCACCGCCGCCAAGGGAGAAAGTGCCTGAGGAGACGATTGACCACTTTATTCATATGGCACGAGCACCAGCTCCCAAGCCTATTGGCTTAGACTATGAGCGCCAAATCAGGAAGGCACAGCGAGCACGACAACAAAAGGGGTCGAGCTCGAGCTCGAGCCAAGCAGCTGGCCAATAATGCGGGAAAACCGTTCCCCAGCTAGGAGAATAGGCGGCGCAATCAATCCCCCCGCTTGTTGTACCAACACATGAGAGTACTGGCGCCAGTCAGCTGGTAATAACCGACGAGCATAGACAGAACGCTGAAATGCTTGGTATCACTATTCGACAATTCCTCGAGATTGAGCCCATGGATAAGCTTAAAGAGAAGGACATAAAATGGTAATATGCCTGCGGCCAACCTTTGATAAGGCCTGAGGAGGTCAAGAACGTCCCAACGAGAATGTATTAATTGCATGATTGATACATGAAAATTACCAAGAGTAGCAATCGAGAGGGACTCATGGTGAAAGTCAAGGAAGAGTATTACTTCCATGAGCTAGCTCTGTCCATTGAGTATTCAGAACTATATCAGTTATTCCATCAAGATGCACTCGACAAATCCATCGTCAGTTTGTATTGTCTGTAAGTGATTTCTTTCTGTAATTCAAGTCTCAAGCTAGCTGTAGTGCTCATTGATTGATCATTACCTGTAATTATCCTCACTATATTCTTTTCTGTGGTATTATGCAGGATGAAGATGTATGAAATGAAAAAAGTTGGACGCTATGGCATTGGGTTCATTGACCCAAATTCCATTAATGAAGAAACATGGACATATGCATGCTATCAAAAAGAAGTAGAGAAAAACATGCTAGAGTTCTTAAAGTGCCTCAATACCAAAGAACATATACTACTTCCTTACAAGTACACGTGAGTCACACTGTCTTCTACTACAAATTTCGTTTTTACTTACTAGCTAGCTAGATGTTAATAATTAAGTGTATAGGGGTTTAGGGTAGTTGATGAGTGTTATGCACACGCTCGCTTAATTAAGACATGCAAACGTGTGTGCATGCATTTACCATTGGATCTTGTTAGTCATTAAAGTTGACGAAGGAACAGTTGAAGTACTGGACTCACTACTTAAAGAAAAACACACCTACTCAACCGTGAAGGGGATAGTTGCTAGGTAATTTCAATCATTATTAACTATATACCGGCCTCTTTAGTTCGTCATTTCCTGATATCAACTATTTAATAACTCATTTATTCATTTTCTTTAACGGCGGGCAGGGCTTGGGCAAAGTTCTGGAATTCGAAAGAGGTTCCAGGCGAATGGAAAGAAAAACTGTATTGGTTTCGACCCAAGGTATAATTAAATAAGTAGTACTAGCTAGCTACCAGGCATCTCTTTAATTCCGGGCTATAGAACCGGCACTAAATCCCATTACGAACCGGGGCTATATATAGCCCGGTTCTGCACTAGTGCATCTCTTTAATTCTAGTTTCAATACCATTAATTATCATGCTTGATTAATTATTATATGATTAAATTATATTATTGTAAAGGCCCTGAAGCAGGTGCAGGGGAGAGATCATTGTGCATACTGCGTTCTAAGGAACATTCGCATGATGACTTTCGAAAGGACCAAAACTGATAGACAGCTATGCGTACGCGCGTTTGACAGAACACTATTCACAATTTTTACGTCATTATCCATATCTAGTCACATAACTAATACACATGCATATTGATCTCCTTCTTAACTGTTTGATTCGGTACGGAACACGCTCCTACAAGAGGAGCGCATACAAGCACTTCAAGAGGAAATAGCGGAACTTTTGCTCGACTTGGTCCTAGATCCCAAAGGGGAATTCTACTACGAGCTACCGCCCCAATGAACTACTCTCAATTGTCATCGTGCTCCAAAGGCAACAAGGAAAATGCCACTGGCTCTAAAGGCTACATGTAGGAAAAACTTTATATATATATATATATATATATATATATATATATATATATATATATATGCATGTGTACGTGTGAATAATGGTGTACATGTGGTTGTGAGACATTCGATGATGTTATAACGGTTGTACGAGAAATTCTATTTATATATATGCATAACGTGTACAATATATAGTATCGTAAAATACCAGCAAACCAAAAAGAATTAAATAAAAAATACAAAATTAAAAGAAAAATAAATAATAAAATCAAAATAGCCTAAATATTTAGTACCGGTTGGTGTTAGCAACACCAACCGGTAGTAAAGGTCTTCCGCCACCCGGCCTCGGCTCGTGCCACGTGGTTGCCCTTTAGTGGCGGTTCGTGCCGAACCGGTACTAAAGGGGGACCTTTAGTCCCCACTCTTTAGTGCCGGTTACAGAACCGGCACTAAAGCCCCTTACGAACCCGGGCTATAGCCCGATTCTACACTAGTGCATATTGTTTCTTCTCCAATGGCAGCTAGACAGATCAAACGGCGGTAGTCAGCAGGGCAGTACCGGTGGCGGGCTAAGGATGGTGTTGGAAGCTGGGCGTGAAGTATAAATTTCCTTTCTCTACCTGAGCGCTAAGACTGCTCCATGTCTCTCATCTTGGTCTCTCTCTTGAAATTACATGTGTCGGCGTCGAAACAATACCACAACCCCCATCTCCCTCTTGGGATCCCCATCTCTCTCTCTCTCTCTTTCTCTCCCAAACCCTAGAGATGAGTTCATTTATTGGGATCAGACATGCGTGCCAAGTTCCAGACGAGGGCATCAAGGTTTGATCTGGCAGCGAAGAGGAATCCATACAGTAATAAGTAGGCACACATGGCTGCACGTAGCAGGACCACCCATTGGCGACCTTCCATAATGGACGCGACCAAGACAATCCGCCTCATTACCGCTGCAACAGGTCAACCACCGAGGTCTTATCAGGTCGGTCACAACTTCGGGAACGAAACCTAACAGGTTTGTTCCTCCATTTTTTTTAGGGAACCTTCCTCCGTTCTTTGATCCAACTTCAGGAATGCAAACCAACAGTATAGTCAGTTCTTCATGATGAAGAAGCCATCTCACCAATTGTCTCAACGTCAGGCTTCAAGAAGCCTCATATCAGTGAGAAAATTCCTTATTTGGCCCTTTCTTAAATTTTGCTTCCCTTTCTAACAAATAAACATTTTTCTTCCATGTTTGACACTTAAACTTCATTTTGTTCACTCATAATATAATTATTATTATTCTTTCCCTGTAATTTTTTATGATTATACATATAGTACTCTATTTTGTTTGCTTATTCAACAATGACAAAATATATATCACATTACCTCTGTGTTTCCATGTAAATAATCTGGTAACATACTACACTAGGGGTAAAACAGTCATTTTAGGTCAAACATAACACTGTTATTAGCCAAAACCGGCGCAAGTGTAACATAGGACAAAATAAAGTTTGTGTATCAGAAAGGGAATAAACAAGTTTTTTGGGCCAAAAAGGGAGGTAAATTAAAAAAAAAGGCCAAATAAGGAATTCTCTCCATATCAATAGCATAGCCCCAAACTATGTACGGACATGACCCTTTCCACTCCTGCATTTTTTGCATACCTGCAGAGCATCTCATCTTGGCCAATGTTGAGGATGCAGATCGTTAGCGTCAACTTTAACAGCTTGATGACTGCACCTAGATGTCGCTACTGCCATGCCTCTCAGCCGCATGATGGATCCCCGAGGCCGATCTTTTGGTCCTTCAGGTTCATCTTCATGGTCTTTTTTAATGCAAAATTTGGTGCCAAATTCCCACATAATTATATACTCCCTCCGTCCCATAATATAAGAGCGTTTTTGACACTAAACTATGTTCTAAGCATATGTCTTTAGCTATTTTACAATAATGCACAGTTGCACCAAATGATATGTGAAATGCAACGCAAAGTATTGATTTATCAAGAAATCACGACCACTCATTTGTTGTTCAGATTCTTGACTCCAGCAACTGGTGTTCTGTGGACACTAGTAGAAAATAGGGCATACGTTCGGCCCAGATAACCCCATTAGTACCGGTTCAGTCACGAACCGAGACTAATGTGAGCATTGGTTCCGGTTCGTGTGGCGAAAGGCATTAGTCCCGGTTCAAATGAGCCCTTTAGTCCCGGTTTGAGACACAGACCGGCATTAAAGGGTGCGGTGCCCTTTAGTCCCGGTTCGTATCTCAAACCGGGACTAAAGATTAGACCTTTAGTCCCGGTTTGAGACATGAACCGGGACTAAAG
This sequence comes from Triticum aestivum, assembly GCF_018294505.1. Lineage (NCBI taxonomy): Eukaryota > Viridiplantae > Streptophyta > Magnoliopsida > Poales > Poaceae > Triticum > Triticum aestivum. Next base: position 804,916,919 of record NC_057801.1, on the reverse strand, counting down.
GGTGCAATGCCCTTTAGTCCCGGTTTGTATCTCAAACCGGGACTAAAGGTCCCATTTTCAAACTCTACCCCCCCCCCCCCCTCGTGGATCACATTTTCAGTTTTGTAAAAAGCAAAAGAAAACGATAAAAACTTCAAAAATTAAAACCCTTCAAGATGGAGTTATGTTAGTATATCTACTAGTTAGGAAAATTAAAAAACTTAAATTTGGACATGTTTTGCAAAAAAGTGTTATGAAAATGTAAAACGGCCATATCTTTTGCATACGATGTCGAAAAAATCCGCATAATATATCAAAAAAATTAGCACGAAAATCCGCATCCAATTTTGACTACCTATGGCCTTTTGCAATTTTTTAAAATGCTCAAATTCTAAAAGGAAAAAAAGTTATGCTCAAATTTCTTTTTGTTTTGAATTTTCGTTAAATCTGGTCAAACTATGGTCAAACTACTTATTCAAGAAGTATTAGTGTTACTACATAATTATTCAAGAATATTAGTGTTACTAAATAATTATTTCGTTTTTTTTTGAATTTTGGTCAAATCTGGTCAAACTGTGGTCAAACTATAGTCAAACTATGGTCAAACTTATTATTCAAGAAATATTAGTGTTACTAAATAATTATTGTTTTTTAGAATAATAGTTTCAAACCCAAACAGTGAAACATGTGACTTCATGCTCAAGCTAAACTCTTGAGGGTTAATAAGATTGACATCTTACTATTGTCAGGAAAACAACAAGTGCAGACTTGGAAACGAGGGGGGATAGAACCCGGAGATTAAGCATGCCCAGGCTGGAGTAGTGAGAGGATGGGTGACCGGCCGGGAAGTTAGATGTTTTGGAATGATGAGGGGTGATTAGAGATCAGAGGTTAAATTGAGCAGTGATGAGGGGGATGAGGGGTGAGTAGAGATTAAATTGTAAAATAATTCAGAAATTTAAAAATCCTGAAAAAAACTAAAAAAAATTGAAAAAAATTTGTAAAAATACCTTTAGTCCCGGTTGGTCTTTACTCCCGGAGCTCCAGACAGCGGCCACGTGGAGGGGCTTTATTCCTGGTTCATATAAGAACCGAGACTAAAGGGGGGGTGCCTTTAGTGACGATCCTTTAGTCCCGGTTCTAGAACCGGGACTAAAGGCCCTCACGAACCGGCACGAATGGGGCTTTTTCTACTAGTGGGAGGCTCCTATGAAGGAATTTGCATCAATTAATACATAGGCCAGAGGTGAACCCACATCTCATATATTTTGTTATGGTAGTGTGTCATGTCTAGTTCCTAACTAGAAGGGTTGGGCGTGCATGGCAGCATCATTCGTTTGCATAACTGCACAGCATCTAATCTTGGTAACGTAGGTTTTATTAATTGTCCTTCTTTCTGGTGATGTAAGTTCCATTGATTTTTCACTTTTTTGGTGCGCACACCATGTACTTTACTTCCCGCACTGCATACGCCGACAAAGAGAATTTCATGTACTTTTCTTGTGTATTGCATGTTCCTTCGTTCTTCCCTGTCTGCCCAAAGTTGTTTCAAAATAGTTATTGGAACAGTTTTGTTGAATGATGTTTTTGAATCTGTTTGTATGTGTGTACTATGTTTTGGTGTCACACATCAGATTTTTCAAACTTGTCTAAATACTTGTTCTAACACAAACTCAACAAGCAAAACCTAGTACAACGACATTGTTTTACAAAGAAAAATTCAATAGGAAACAACGAACATAAGCAAAACCTGGCAAACAGGAAACAATGAATAACACAATTAAAGTAAAATTACACTGAACCTACCCCTCTTCATTTCTAGTTGTTGTATGGGATTACATCCTTGTTCTTCTTCTTCTTTGCTTCTTTTTCTCTTTTTGCTCTATCTAGCCCCATTATGACGTCGTAGATGAATATCCATGACTCGTAGGTGGCAAATGCATCTATTGCTGCATACTTGATAAGCTTGTCTCGCAGCGGGCAAAACCCCCACAAAGTATGGTTTTCGTTGCGGTTGATTTTGTTCTTCATGTCATAGTAGTGAATGTCGATCAGCCCGCCAGCAACAACAATATATCACCGCATGCCTAGCTGGATAGACTCTTCCACATTGCTCATGTAGAAAAACACCTAACTTTTTTGTTTCACTCAAATATCTCATCACAGTTTCTTGTTTTAGGTGTGGTTGATAATCGATCAAGGAATCTGAGGCAAGTAGTAATTACTGGAATTCATAGCTAGTATTGCAGGACAACATGCTTCCATCTAAATTGAAGATACAATTAGCTCACTCGTTACTGCTACCATTCTAGGACTATATGATTCCATCTAAATTGAAGCTATGGTTGGCTAACTTGTTACTAATGCTATGTTTTAGTTGGGGCGAGGAAGATGTCCACGTTGTGATGGACTATATATATACAGAGTACCAACCAAATGCCTAATAAGATCATCCCAAAGCTATGTATGTAGTCATCAGTATAGCACCGCATTCCTAGCTGCATGTAATTTTTTTATGTTGTATATTATCTTCTCTTTCTCTTCACATGAAGAATGCATGCATGGACAAAATATGTGTGACTCAATAGAAATAAGCATCTACGTGTTTGGGCTACTCAAAGATGTTTTTTTGGGTATCTCATCCCATAAGTAATCATGATTAAGCATAACACACCTACTACGTCATTTATTCTCTCTTGGTTAACTAGGAAATTCACTATGTGGTCTGAGATCTGGATGTAATTTTTATTATTTATAGTATTTGCTGTACTGCCATGATTGTTGACGAATAGATCAAAAGTTTTCTCGCAAATAAAAAAAACCCGCAGCAAAGTGGCATTGGTGCAACGTGAGGTTGGTAATGACCGTGGACAGAAAATGGCGGCATCCAGATTGGCGTCATGTGAGAGATACGTATGGCCGAAATGGAGGAGGAGCTCGCGCATGACGCTTTGGGCAGGCCAGATCGACCATTTTTGGTGGCTCCATGAGGATGCAACAGATGAACGCTCGAGGACGAGGCGACCAGGTCGCTCGAGGAGGAGGCGCTAGTAGGCTGCAACATGCAGTGATAGATTCGTTGTCTATGTGTTATACTTTATTTTTCATCTCCTTTTTGTCTGCGTTATTAATGGGAATGGTTGTTTCCTCCCGTTAGTCCTTTGTCCTAACACGGACGCCGGGGTAATTAGGATTCAGTTGAAATACTCTTTCCGATAGGAACATGCAATGCTCCCTCTATTATTGGACAGATACGTTGCCATAATATAATATATACTAGAACAATGCTCTTGCGTTGTAACGTAATATAAATATTCTAGTACGTTAGCTTGTGAATTATCTGTCAATAATAATGTGATTGTGTAAAAAAATGGTCATCAAATTCTGCCCATGAATTATCTTATATTTTGATCAGTAGTGTGATAAGTAAGTTACAGTGGAATTGGTCTAGAAGGTAAGTAATTGAAATGCTTGATTATCATATACGTGGAAGGTTGGACGAAGGGGTGGTGGGAAGAAAGGCGAAATGGAAACCTTCGGTTTTTTTCAAGTAGTAGAGATTTCCGTTAGGAACATGCAATGCTTCCTGTATTATTGGACACATACATTAACATAATATAATATATACTAGAACAATGGCCGTGCGTTGCAATGGGAAATCAATATTCTAGTACGTTAGCTTGTAATTCACCTGTCAATAATAATGCGATTGTGTAAAGAAATGTTCATCAAATTCTGCGGGTGAATTACCTTATATTTTGATTAGAAGTTTGGTAAGTAAATTAAAGTGAAATTAGTGTAGAAGGTAAGTAAATTAAGGTGCTTGATTATCATATACATAGAAGGTTGGACGAAGGGTGGTCGTAAGAAAGGTGAAATGGGAACCTTACGTTGTTTTTAAGTAGTAGAGATACTCCACGGCCCAACGGCTGATCCGCAACAAACGAAAGCCCATCTCAAATCCTTGTCCAATTTCTTGCGTGATCCTGGTGGGAGATATGGCCCCAAGATGTCGGCGGTGTTGGTGCATGTTCTAGAGGAGGTCTCGATGCCGAAGAAGACACGGTGGGTGAGAAAGGACGGTTGTACCCTAGCGGATCACATGCTATTTTTGGCGTCACAAAATAGCTTCGCTGCTGATGCCTTCCTGTTGGGCAGCCATGAAGGTTGTGCCTATTTCATCTGTCACAATGACGGTAGGAGTGTATGAGGTATGTACTGCTTCGGTACAATCTCGTCATTGACAAGGCCAAGTTCATTGAGCAGGTGCCTCTAGGGTGGGATGGAAATAAGTACACCTGGCTCGTCCCCAGCTTCCCATTGCTCAACTTAAGGAAAAACACTTTTCTTGCAGTACATCACAAATTTATCATTTGCATAATACAATCTTTCATTAGTTAACATTGATATTGCTCTATCAAAAAACCACTAAGAGGTCGAGAATGGCCCATGCCATGAAGGAGCAGCAACAGGTTACTAGTGTAACACACACCATTCATATTGAGAGAGACAACGAGCCTTGTTTCAAGGTGTTGGTGCGTAATCTGCCTCTTACCGTAAAGATCCCTCGGCGGCCACTCTTATTCAGCAACTACTGCAAGGGGCCTAGCACAAAAGTAATTTGCCACAAGAAGGCCAAACGCTCGCAATGTATTGGTCATGTAACCATGTCAACAGTGCATGTATTGGCTAGTGAATTACCTTATATTTTAATTAGAAGTTTGGTAAGTAAATTAAAGTGGAACTAGTTTAGAAGGTAAGTAAATTAAGGTGCTTAATTATCATATACATAGAAGGTTGGACAAAGGGTGGTCATAAGAAAGGTGAAATGATAACCTTACATTGTTTTTAAGTAGTAGAGATACGCCCCGGGACAACGGCTGATCCGCAACAAACAAAAGCTAATCTCAAATCCTTCTCCCATTTCTTGCGTGATCCTGATGGGAGATATGGCCCCAAGATGTCGGTGGTGTTGGTGCATGTTCTAGAGGAGGTCTCGATGCCGGAGAAGACACGGTGGGTGAGAAAGGACGGTTGTACCCTAGCGGATCACATGCTATTTTTGGTGTCGAAAAATAGCTTCGCTGTTGATGCCTCCCTGCTGGGCAGACATGAAGGTTGTGCCTATTTCATCTGTCACAATGACGGTAGGAGGTCACCATGTATGAGGTATGGATTGCTTCGGTACAACCTCGTCGTCGACAAGGCCAAGTTCATTGAGAGGGTGCCTCTAGGGTGGGATGGGAATAAGTGCACCTGGCTCGTTCCCCAACTTGCCATTGCTCAACTTAAGGAAAAAGCCTTTTCTTGCAGTACATCCCAAATATATCATTTGCATAATACAACCTTTCATTAGTTAACATTGATATTGCCCTATCGGAAAACCAGTAGAGGTCGAGAATGGCCCATGCCATGAAGCAGCAGCAACAGGTTACTAGTTTAACACACACCATTCATACTGAGAGAGACTACGAGCCTTGTTTCAAGGTGTTAGTGTGTAATCTGCCTCTTACCGTGAAGAGCCCTCAGCGGCAACTCTTATTCAGGAACTGTAGCAAGAGGTCTAGTGCCAAAGTAATCTGTCACAAGAAGACCGAACGCTCACAGGGTATTGGTCATGTAACCATGTCGATAGTGCATGTCCATCCTGTAAATGCTCCGCTAGATGCTCCCAAACACCTGGTTTTGGATGGTTCCCATCTCAATGTTAACTTTATCAAGAAGGGACATCAGCGTAGGCGTCAGTACTGCGTTGGAAATAATTATAGTGATGAGGAGGTGCTGCAGTGCACTGCAGCAACATCCACGACCTCAGCAGCGCAATGCTTCTCACCTTCTACAAGGCAGACGGCACCCAGCTGCATGGAAGCAGGGGCCCATCCTCTCTCGCGTTGCGGGATCTCCGGCTGGAGCTCCATGGTGGCGGCCCTCGACCGCATGGTTCTTCCGGTGGAAATGGGTGCCGGGGCGGTGGCCCCGTATTTCTCTTGGAACCTTGATTGTCGTTGTGTCCAAGTCTAGTTCGGGAGGCTCGGTGCGGCTCAGTTACTCATTTTCCATATTGTGCAGGCGGTGACTGTGGTGCCTGCTGAGATCTCCAGCCCGCTGTTGGTAGCCGGTGAGTGATGCGGTCCTTGGGTTTTCTTTTTGCTCTAAGATGGTGTTCTGCCGGTTGCCAGCCCGCTGTTGGTGCTTGACGCGCGTAGATTTCCGGATCAGATGAAATTCAGCCATGTGTGCCCCCATTTCAGCTCGAGTGTCTTGTATAGGGTGTGGCGCAAAAGTTCGTTTCTATTGACATTATGGAATACGTCGATATTTCGATTTTCCTGGTGAAGACAGTGACAGAGAATGTCTTGATGGCTGAGGTCTGAGGCCTTGTAATGGCGATTGAGTCTTCATGGCGATGAGGACTTTGCTTGGTGATTCGTGACTCCTGGCAGCGGCATCGGCAAGTGGTGGCAGCCGCACATTCGGAGTACAGAGTCTTCGCTTTCATGGTGAAAGCCCAAGGTCTGGCTTTAATAGTTTGTACCTGACAATGACCATCTTGAAGACATTGTTTTGAGAGCACGAATCATCAGTGTGAAAACCGGAGATCTAGGATCGAGCAATAATGGTGCCTCTATACTGTTTCCTTTTTGAAAGCATCGCTTTTCGAGATTTGAGACTTTGCGTGTTATCTAAGTTGTGGTTAGTGTTGCAGCTATAAGGAATTGATCACTATGTAGTGGGATCTTTTTTCAATCTTATGGCTATGTGCATCTGTAATGTCTTTACGACGTTTCATTGTTGAAAAGGTTGGGTGTAATTGATATGTCCGCGATATTAATATATTCCCTTTGACGTAAAAAAAGACCAAAACTGCTAGGAGGACGATGCAGCTCGCACGACAGCAGTGTGATGCCCGATCCAGTATTCTGCTGGCCTTAGATCATATTCATGCACAAGCTGATCTGAACTCTCGTGCAGAAATTTTCCACAAAGCATCATGTGCATAGCACAGCTCGAGTTGGGAGATGGATTGCTTGGGAATTGGGAGCACTCATGAACAGTACCGCTCATTGTTGTGTGGGTCCATTTATCATGCAAATTCAGATTAAAAAAGCTCTGTGAGAGTTCGCTTTTAGTAAGATTAATAACTAACAAGGCAATGATGGTCGCCGGATAGATGGTTAACGAAAAAGAATGGAAATGTATAGAAGATCGATTTGAGAAGAAATTAAGTTGCTGGAAGGGCAAGCTAATATCTTACGGAGGTTGGTTGGTTTTGATAAATTCCGTTTTGACAAGTCTGTTGATGTTCCTCTTATCTTTCTTTAATGTACCAGTAGGGGTACGGAAAATACTTGACTTCTATATATCCCTATTATTTTGGCAAAGTGATGATGCCAAGAAAAAGTATAGATTGGCTAGATGGGATATCATTTGTAGACCAAAAGACCAGGGAGGGCTAGGGATCGAAAATTTAGAGGTAAAGAATAGATATATGAAGGAAATATGCCCTAGAGGCAATAATAAAGTTATTATTTATTTCCTTAATTCATGATAAATGTTTATTATTCCTGCTAGAATTGTATTAACGGGAAACTTAGTGCATGTGTGAATACATAGACAAAACATATAGTCCCTAGTATGCCTCTACTTGACTAGCTCGTTAATAAATGATGGTTATGTTTCCTAACCATAGACATGTGTTGTCATTTGATGAACGGGATCACACCATTAGAAAAATGATGTGATGGACATGACCCATCCGTTAGCTTAACATTATGATCGTGTTAGTTTCATTGCTACTGCTTTCTTCATGACTTATACAAGTTCCTCAGACTATGAGATTATGCAACTCCCTAATACCGGAGAAACACTTTGTGTGCTACCAAACGTCACAATGTAAATGGGTGATTATAAAGGTGCTCTACAGGTGTCACCGAAGGTGTTTGTTGGGTTGGCAAGATCGAGATTGGGATTTGTCATTCCGTGTTTTGGAGAGGTATCTCTAGGCCCTCTCGGTAATACTCATCACTATAAGCCTTGCAAGCATTGTGACTAATGAGTTAGTTGCAGGATGAAGTATTATGTAACGAGTAAAGAGACTTGCCGGTAACGAGATTAAACTAGGTATTGAGATACCGACCATCGAATCTCAGGCAAGTAACATACCGATGACAAAGGGAACAACGTATGTTGTTATGTGGTTTGACCGATAAAGATCTTCGTAGAATATGTAGGAACCAATATGAACATCCAGGTTCCACTGTTGTTTATTGACTAGAAACGTGTCTCAGTCATGTCTACATAGTTCTTGAACCCGTAGGGTCAGCACGCTTAACGTTCGATGACGATTGGTATTATGAGTTTATGTGATATGTTGTACCGAAGATTGTTCGGAGTCCCGGATGTGATCACGAACATGACTAGGAGTCTCAAAATGCTCGAGACATAAAGTATATTGCACGATTATATTCGGACACCAGAAGTGTTTCGGATAAAACCGGAGTGCCGGAGGGTTACCGGAACCCCCCGGGGAACTAATGGGCCTCGATGGGCCCTGGTGGAGAGAGAGAAAGGGGCTGGCCAGGGCAGGCTGCGCGCCCCCTCCCCCTTAGTTCGGATAGGAAAAGGAAGGGGGCGGGGGCGCCTCCCTTGCCTTTCCTCTCTCCCTCTCCTTCCTTCCCCCTCCCTTCCCCAAGTTGGAAACCTACTAGGAATAAAACTAAAAGATAGGCTCTTCGCAGAGGGAAGCAGAGGTTGCCATGCACATTTTGTTTGTATACTCAATCCCTTAGTGCAAAAGAACGTCACGTTATATTGCCCTTATGATAGCATCCTTTATTATGCAGTTTGTCCCTTTTATTCTTTGCCATCACAAGTTCGTACAACGCTCAATTTTCTGTTAAACTAAATGATCTAACACTTTTAGAAGCAATTTTTATTGCCTTATTATACCAATGACAACTTACTTGAAGGATCTTACTCAATACTTAGATAGGTATGGTGGACTCTTCAAAATGAGATTTGGGTTTAAGGATTTTTGGATGCACAAGTAGTATCTCTACTTAGTGCGGATTTTTTGCTAGCAAAGATGGGGGGCAAGCATCACATGCTGAAGGATCTATGAAAATAGAACTTCTCTGTGAATATGAACAAACATAATTCATTACATTGTCTTCCTTGTCCAACGTCAACAATTTTGGCACATAATATTTTGATGGGGGCTCACAATCACAAAATATGTCCAAGATAGTGTATTTGCATGTGAATCTTCTCTTCCCTTATTAATTCTTTCATGAATTACATCATTGACCAATGCTATATTTGTAAATCTCCAATAAAATTTTCTACTTAACTCTACCTTATGTGATGTCATTACTTACCATAAGATTAGCATATGATCTTTTTCATTTATTTCCTTCCTTTTTATTGAACATGAAAGTAAAGGAAACAAAACTCAAACTAAACTTTATTATATATCTCGCACACGATTACAAAGATAGATCACAAAATAAATTCTCAAAAAGAAAGGATCGAACTAAACTTTTATTCATCTAAAGCAAAAGCTAACTATGAATCGAACTAAGATAAGTAAAGGTAAAAGATAATGGAGGTGATACGATACCCGAGCACCTCCCCCATGCTTGGCACAAGCCAAGGGGAGTGACCATACCCAATACTCAATTTTATTTTGGTGATGAAGAAGGAAGTGGTGTGGATGAAGTGGTAAAGATCTTGTCCTCGAGTTTCCATGGCAGAGGCTCACCATCATAAGAGGAGGAGTGAGTCTCGCGGGTCCTGCAACTGGAAGCCAAACTCATACCTTTAAACCTTGCCTCATATTCAAAGACTTGGTTTTGGAGGTCATAAATCTGGCTCCAGAGGAAGTGATTTGCTCGTTGAAGGTGAAGATGATGCCTTCATGGACTTGCCATCCACCTTGAGATCACGGGTGTAGTCCGCGATCATGAGGTGATTGGCATTGAGTCCACGTTCCACCATCCCCTTGCACCGGAAGACTTCCTACTCCATAGCTTAAAGCCTTGCCTCCACGGATCCAGTCCCCTTGGAGCCTTGCACATCGCGGATGTGGAGCACTCCCTCACACATCTAGATAGCTTGAGGGTGTTGCATCACCTCCGGCAAATATGGGTTGATGACGTTCTCGAAGAACTTGACCTTGAAGGCGCGCCGTGGTGTCTTGTGCCCACCAGGGGTGCATTCCTAGTTGTTTCTTATTTTCCTAATTTCTGTTATATTCCAAAACGGGCAGAAAATATTTTTCCGGATTTTTCGGAGTCCTTTTACTTACCGTGTCATGTACCTCCTCCTTTTCACGATTCTGGAGTGTTCCGGAAGGTTTCTTTTATGTGTTCTTATGGTGTCATAGTTTGGATAATATTGTTTTCAACATTAATGGGCGTACCTGAGATATAATGTTTTATTCATTGCCGATTAACAACCTTCGGGTTAGTACATTCGGCATTATTTATTTTGATGGCTCCAGATCGATAAACCTCCTCGATAACATAGGGTCCTTCGCATTTGGATAGGAGTTTTCCTGCAAAGAATCTAAAATGAGAGTTGTACAACAGAACATATTCTCCAACCTTGAACTCATCCTTTTGGATTCTTTTATTGTGCCATCTTTTGACTTATTCTTTAAATATCTAGGCGTTTTCATAAGCTTGAGTTGTCCATTCATCTAAAGAGCTAATATCAAATAACCTATTTTCACCGGCAAGTTTGAAATCATAGTTGAGTTATTTAATTGCCCAATATGCTTTATGTTCTAATAATCTTTATGTTCTAACTCAAGAGGCAAATGACAAGATTTTCCATAAACCATTTTATAAGCAGACATACCCATAGGATTTTTATAAGCTATCCTATAAGCCCAAAGTGCATCATCTAATTTTTTTAGACCAATTCTTTCAGGGCCTATTGACAGTTTTTTTGTAATATTAACTTTATTTCCCAATTGCTAAGTTCAACTTGACCACTAGACTGAGGATGATAGGGTGATGCAATTCTATGGATAACATCATATTTAGCAAGCATTTTACAAAAACATCATGAATAAAGTGTGAACCACCATCAGTCATTAAATACATAGGGACTCCAAACCTTTGGAAAATGACTTCCTTAAGCATTTTAATAGAGGTGTTGTGATCAACACTACTGGTTGGAATAGCTTCTACCGACTTAGTATCATAATCAACAGTAACCAAAATATTTGTATTCCCATTAGAGGAAGGAAAAGGTCCCATGTAATCAAATCCCCATACATCAAATGGTTCAACAACATGAGAATAATTCATAGGCATTTCCTGACGCTTATCAATGTTACCAATTCTTTGACATTCATCACAAGATAAAACAAACTTATGGGCATCCTTGAAGAGAATGGGCCAACAGAACCCCGATTGCAATACCTTGTGAGCAGTTCTATCTCCCGCATGATGCCCTCCATAAGCTTCGGAGTGACATTTTCATAGGATTTGTTTCTGTTCATGCTCAGGTTCACAACGTCTAATAATACCATCTACTCCTTCTTTATAAAGATGTAGGTCATCCCAAAACTAATGTCTTAAATCATAGAAGAATTTCCTATTTTGTTGGTATGTGAAGCTAGGTGGTATGTATTTAGCAGCAATGTAATTTCCATAGTCAGCAAACCAAGGAGTATTATGAGAAACATTTATTGCAACTAATTGTTCATCGGGAAAACTATCATTAATAGGTTGTGGGTCATCAAGAATCACTACAAAAAAAGACACATCTGTGATATTTTGGGCCGAACGAATTTTTTTCCGGTCATACTTATGACACTTCTACGATGATAATTGTGACAAAACCCAAAATCATCATAGATATGGTGGGCTCCTACTTCTATGACAAAAAATCATGATAGAAAATGGGCTTTTCGTCCTGGGCGGGCTGGAGACGCAGCTGCATGACATTCTTTGGGCCGTCCATGACGGAAAAAATCATGGTAGAAGCGAGGGCGAGGAAAATTTCGGTGAGTTCCCGGTTACGGTGGGAGGTCGGGGCCGAGCGATGCGCATTTCTCTCGTACAAGTACGCGCATGTGTGCGAGGCGTTGGCTCTAACTGAACCCGAGCGAGGCGTTGGGCTCTAACTGAACCCGAGCGAGGGGTTGGGCTCTAACTGAACCCGAGCGATTGCACTGCAAGCTACGCGTTACTGAACCCGAGCGATCGATCGATGGCTATTAACCAACCCGATCGAGCGACTCCTTCGCTACTGCTGCTAACTGAAGTCGATCGATGCTACCTCTGGATAAACAGTGAGCATTGGGGGGGGGGGAAGGTGGATGAACAGTTAGCGCTGCGCGGGGGGGGGGGGGGGAGGGGCGTTGGATGAATAGTGAGCGGTCGGGGTGGGTGAACAGGACCCCGTGGCATTGCCTCTGGATGAACAGGACCCCGATCGATCGAGTTGGTTGGGGCTGGATGAACAGGACCCCGTGGAGGGCTGGATGAACAGGACGACCCCGTGGAGGGCTGGTTGAACAGTAGACTGTGGAGGGGTGGATGAACAGTAGCCCGTGGAGGGGTGGTTGAACAGGAGCCCGTGGAGAGGGGTGGTTGAACAGGAGCCGGTGGAGTAGCGCACAGTGGAGGCTGGATGAACAGGAGCCCGTGGATGAACAGTCACAGCTGGAGGCTGGAGGAGGTCGACGGTGGATGAATAGTATCCCGTGGAGGCTGGAGGAGGTCGATGGTGGAGATGAATAGTATCCCGTGGAGTCCCGTTTTGCGGTACGCCACACCCCTCCCGATGAACAAGACCCCCGTTTCAACCGTAGTGCTCCAACACAAGTATGTTTCGTCCGTTTTGCGGTACGCCACACCCCTTCGGATCGACATGACCCCCGTTTCGACCGTAGGAAGTCCGTTTCCTCCGTTTTGCGGTATGCCAGACCCCTCCCGATGAATAGGATCCCGTTTCAAACGTGGCCGGTCGAACACAAGGCCGTTTCCTACGTTCTGTGATACGCCAGGCCTCGTTTCCATCGCTTGTTCCATCCAAGCCCTCCCGACGAACACGACGACGCATTCTGTTCCAGCCGCTTGGCTCCTCATGAACACGACGACGACGTTGTTTCTTCGTTCTGACCCAACCATGTACACGAGCCCTGGCCGTACGTATGCGCGAGTAGGCGTTCGAGACCCTGCCCGTATGTACACATACGTGGCCGTATTTTCTTTCTTGCACACTGGCCGTTGTACATACGTGTACATTCTATGTGCACGCCTCTACTATGACACGTCGGCTCCTCTACATCCACCAGTATGTACGTACACGTTCGCGACCATAATGACAACGCTACGTATGCTTCGACCAGGTGGGTCCCAACTGTGAGGCACTTCCTTGCGTGTGAATATGTAGATGGTGGGTCCCAGCAGTCAGGGGGGAGAATCTTTTTTCCTGGACGCACTTCCTTGCATGCGAAGATGTAGCTGGTGGGTCCCAGTAGTTAGGGGGCGAATCATTTTTTTCGAGAAATACGATGGCCCGTCCGGTGGGTCCCCGTTGTCAGGTGCAGGAATAATTATTTTGCGCGTAATAAGGAGGCACTTCCTTGTGGCTGTCGTGGACCCAGCTGTCAGCGTCTCCGTGTACAGTACTCTTCAGATGGAAGTCAGTCGTTGACCACATTGACCACGCCGCACCGAAATCACCACGGCGGTGGACGACGACGAGGCCTAGGAAGGGGACGACGTGGAGCCGGGGAAGACGCAGCGGTGGATGCCCACGCGAAGAGGAGTACGAGCACTACTAGGAAAAGGGCTATAGATGATATGGACACTAATGGCGCAGCAGACATGTGGTGCGCCATTAGTATATACTAATGGCGCACCATGTGTTGGTGCGCCATTAGTGTCCAAATACTAATGGCGCACCACATCCATGGTGCACCATTAGTAACAAATTGTTATTTTTTTTTCAAAACTAGTAATGGCGCACCAGGGGATAGTGCGCCATTACTAGTAAAACTAGTAATGGCGCACCACATCCACAGTGCGCCACTAGTAATTTTTTTCAAACTTTTTTATTTTATTTTTCAAAGTTAGTAATGGCGCACCGTGGGTCTGGTGCGCCATTAGTAGTTAAAACTAGTAATGGCGCACCACACCCACGGTGCGCCATTACTAACAAATTTTTTTAATTTTCTTTATTTTTTTTCAAAGTTAGTAATGACGACTAGTAATGGCGCACCACACCAACGGTGCGCCATTAGTAATTTTGACCCAAAATTCCCCTGAATGCACCCCCTCTGAGGACCGCCTTTTTCAGTTTAAAAAAAATAAAAGAAAATGACGGAAATGTCAAAAAAAAAGTTTCCCATGTGATATGTGGTCTAGTTGTTGGAAAAATTTACAAATATGAATTTCGAATTTATTTGCAAAATCTCTCTAGAATTTGTAAAATGGGCATAACTTTTGCATACTAACTCGGATGAAAAAGTTTTTTATATGAAAAATCATCTACTCGAAAAGTTACATCCAAATTTAACCGGGGGAACCCTGTTAAACATTTTAAAAATCCTGAAAACCTAACAGAAAAAAAGTTATGGGGCTTTCAAGATCTAGAGGCAAAAAAATTCAAAAACTTTCAAACTTACTAGTGGCGCACCATTTGCTAGATGCGCCACTAGTAACAGAAAAAAAAATAGTTTCGGATTTTTTCGGGAATTTTTTTCCAAAATATGATACATAATATGAACGGAAGTTTGAAATAATTTTTCAAAATTTCATCACACTCATGAACATGAACAAAGTCCTAAACATCAACAAGGTTTAATAGGATTGATATGCTAGATATATCAACAAGTGTCTGTGAAGTGAGCTGGTGCAGGGGAAAGATAGAACTCTGAAGTTAAGCATGCTTGGGCTGGAGTAGTGTGAGGATGGGTGACCTTTCGGGAAGTTTGACCATGGAGTGTGATTTGACCTGAGATTAAGCATATTGACCCGAGATTAAGCCATAGTGACCCGAGATTAAGAAAAAAACGAAAAAAAATAAAAAATAAAAAAATAAAAAAATTTGAAAAAAATTTGTAAATTTTTTTTGAAAAAAAATTGTTACTAATGGCGCACTCCTATGTGGTGCGCCATTACTAAGTGAGATAGTAATGGCGCACCTCTAGGCATACTAGTGGCATGGTACTAATGGCGCACCAGTAGTGCGCCATTAGTAGTCAAAACTGGTGCGCCATTAGTAGGCCTTTTCCTAGTAGTGGAGGGTTCACTTGTTCGGCTGCGGTGTGAGGCTGCCGTCGCCGCAGAATAACAGGGGGTGTGGGTGAGTGGATGGATGGCCTGGCCAGCGGTGTGAGTAGTAGGGGGCGGCGAGGCCTCCGCGGCATGAAAGCCGGCCACGGGAGGCAGGAGCATGCGGCACGACCGGCGCTGCTTTGGGCAGCTGGAGCACGAAGACCAGAGGTTGAAGAAGCACTACGGCCGTTGGATGGACATCGTACGGTCACCGGAGCTAGAATCGTTCATATTGACTAAGTTGACAAAGCCCTCCGTCCCCGTCAACTTAGTAGGCCCACAAGTCAGCCTCCCACCAAGGTGAGTCCCAGCTAGCAGGGGGAGTATTCTTTTTTTGTGCGTAATAAGGAGGCATTTCCGGTGGGTCCAAGCTGACAGCGGGGGGAACGTTTTTTTCACGAAATACAGAGGCCCTTCCGGTGGGTCCCAGCTATCAGGTGGAGGAATCATTCTTTTGTGCGTAATAAGGAGGCATTTCCCTGTGTGGGCCCCTACTGCCAGCCTCTTCCGATGGCTGTTGTTTGTTGACCATGTTGACCTTGCCGTGCTGAGAGGACAAACATGGTGGACGAGGGCGAGGCCTAGGAAGAGAACCACCTGGAGCCGGCGAAGCCACCGCAGCGGATGCACACGCTGAGGGGAGTACGAGTGCTGACTGGTCGGCTGCGGGGTGAGGCTGACGTCGCCGGAAAATAACAGGATGCATGGGTGGTTAGAGGTATGTCCTGGCGGCAGCACAGCCAGCCACGGGAGGAGGGAGCAGGCAGTCCCATCGCGCTGGTTTGGGAGGCTGGAGAAGGAAGATCAGAGATTGAAGAAGCACGGTGGCCGTTGGATGGACATCCAACAGTCACTGTTGTGTGTTGACTAAGTTAACAAAGCCTTGCGTACGCGTCAAAATGTTTTTGAGGACAGTGTCATAGTCAACCTAGTAGGTCCAGAAGTCAGCCTCCAAATCTGTGGAAAACAGCATACAACCCATTAGCCATTATTTTCAATAATATACAACCCATTTTGCTAATTCTTAAGGATATCTGAATCCCATATTCTTTTTATTAGCATTACAGACCATATATTCTGGGCACTGCTAAGAAATTCAATAAAATTTTGCATATTTCAGTGGGGTCCGAACTCTTTTAATCACGGAATTTGAGTCACGTTAAAAATAATTTTCAAAAAATTATATCAAAATAAAATTCAAAAAACAATTCTTCGCAAAAAAATGAATGAAATTTAGAATCTTAACTAGCAAGATGCCCGTTCATTGCACGTAACATGAAGATGCATTTGTATGAGTAGTTTATATTGTGGGAGAAAAGATGATATTTTAATTTACAGCCCATTTCTTACAACTTATAGCCCATTTTTTGGGGAAGCCTATTTCTTACAACTTACATCCCTCCTCATCTTGAATGATTTGCAGCCCAGCAGGCTGAGAAAAGCAAGTAGGCCTCGGTTTTGGTATTCTCCAAAAAAAAAGAACTGGGCTAGCCAATTTCAGAAAGAAAAAATATATCAACTGGGCTCGTCATGTGCTTAATAAAAGCGTAAGTGTTGGCTAGACGGGCCACAACCCCCTCACAACGCGTAGTTGAGCTCCGTCTCTGAAATTAAAAAACAACTAGGCAAGCTGCTGAGTCCCTGGTGTTATCCGCTCGTTGTGTAATCTTCTTGTTTATTAACTACATTGACAATGGCGTGGGACCTAGTTGTCAAACAATTAGGTGGAAGTATTTTTTTGGCTTGTAATAACGAGGCACCTGCTTGCGAAATGCAATGACCCTGGTGGGTCCCTACTGTCAGCCTCTCGATGTACAGTCATCTCGTGATTCCTCTTGGCTATTGACCACGTTGACAACGCCAGATGGCGGCGGGCACAACGAGCGAACCAAGGCAGAGAACGACGGTGAGGCCTCAGACTGGAACGAACAGCAGCCGTGGAAGATGCGGCAGTGTAGTGGAAGGTGGGGGGGGGAGTATGAGGGCAACAACATGCAACTCAAGCATACAAATGGTACAAAAAGCCCAAGGATTAATTGTTCATCAAATTTTTTGACAAAACCCAGATTGAACATGACAGTAACATCTAACCCAACCATTCTTTTTTGCAGTCACAAACAAATGGATCGGTCTGATCCATAAAATCAACATCCTCTGCAAAAAAAATTATTCCAGGATGACTACAACTTGTTGTAAATAGAAGCCGAGCACGTTTAGAAGCCCATTTGTCCACCTGAAACTTCTTTTTTTGCTGTTCAACATGTCCGTCCGTGAGAAATCTCTTGTTGTAAAATTAAGCCTCATGGACAATAGTAACCTCGCATTCAAAAGGAAGAATGTGACAAAGCTTCTGTTTGCCTGGTTGGATGCATACCGTCCCATCGTTATTGTCCTCAAATGAATGTCATGAGAACTGAGAAAATCCTTTTGCTTATTACGCCACCGATTGGTTATATGTTTTTCTCCATGTGGTTCTGCCTAAGTAGACATGAAGATTGAAAACTGTTAAGGTCTGAAAAAAGAGTATGTCGAAAGTAATACAGTTGAAGAACTAATTCTAGTACAATATATACGGGCTTTCAATGTGCATGAAATCATCACCTCTATGTCTAAATTCTCCAGAGATCGAAAGCATCGCAGCAAGCCAATAATTATGTCTAGATCAAAACTATACATTCTGATATATATGATCTTGATAGAATCCAATAGCATTGATATGCTATCAATGGACGAACTCTTCATTGAGCATATAGCATAATATTAGTACCCAAAGTGTACTCCAAGATGATATAAAACTTATGCACACAAATGAAAAATGCATCATATGATTACAAATGTGTAGATGATAATATACAGTACCTGAAAAAGTGAGGAGCCAAACACCAACTCCTTGTGATTATTAAATGGGTCATGAATTACACCCAAGGTCTCCAGTGTGGGCGCAGAGATGACAGTTATTTTTGAAGGTGTATAACAATTATGAAGGAGCAACCTTTCAAGTGAAGGGGCATCTTCGATGATGAGTTGTTGTCCATTAAAAAAATTCCAATGTTTTAAGGTGAGTCGGCTTTATTTGGAGACAACTGATACCGATTTCTATTCCCAAAACAATCATCAAGCACTCCAGGGCAGGGCAACTGGAGTGGATGATGCTATGCAGTGAGGCCTCCGACAGATAAACCACCACAAGCGAAAGTTTTTTTAGCAGTGGGAGTCGAAGCATTTGTACCAGATCGTCTGGTAGATGGCACCGGGAGAAGGTGGCAGTGTGGAGAGAGGAGGAAAACCGCGAGATGGACAACGGTGGTGTGGGCACGAATTCTTGGTGTGTTCGTCGTATGAAACTTTTGTGGTAATGGTACAACTCAAACTGCTAGAGTTTTCCGAATTTAGGGGATGTCAGCCAAGCGTCCACCTTGTCGGGCATGGACAGCAGGTAGCGTGTCAGGATGCAGAGGCATTGAATGGGGCCCTGCTGGTGAGAAGAGACGATGGCTCTAATGAGATCAAATTTAGGAAGGACAGATATCTGACGACAGTCGAGATTGAGGGGCGCGGTGCGCCATAGAGGGGGCCACCGAGTTGAGAGGACTTGTGTGCGGCAGCAATCCTTCATGGGGAGAAGCGAGATGATCTCCTCAAGGATGACGTCCGGGAGATCGCTGATGCGGTCCATCGGAGATTCTACCGGTTCCTCAGATCCGGGTGGGAGGGCGGGGGCTCGCCGCTTCTCCCCGCGCTATCGGGTGTGGGATCTACAACCGGCGTCGCCACTGACTCGAGCCTCATCTTCTTGGTGCTGGGGCCAGCCGACTCCATTTTCTTTGTGGGCGTCGCGCCGAGCTCACGTGTTTGAACAGAGTAGCCAGAGACGAGCCTGTGATAGGCTTCACTGTCATCACTTTCTTCTTTAGTGACTTTCCAGACTTATATATCTGGAAAGTGCCGCTCGAACAAACCGGAGGGAATCTTTGTAATAGTTAGGGTACTTACGTGTTTTGGTATTTGAAACGCGAAGAAATTTTATGTGAAAAAACTGGATGCAATTCGTCTACAAATTAGTTCGTCGAATAATTCAAATTTAAACTATTCAAATTTGAAAATTACTGGCACTAACAGAAAGTTTGTAATCAATTGTAACTATAGAAAAAATATTCAAAAATAAATAAATGAAAATAAATAAAGTAGAAAAGAAAAAAAAACTAAATTTTTGTTGAGACAAAAACTAAATTAAAAGAAATAAAGTATTCAAATTTAAAAACTACTCGCACTAACAGAAAGTTTGTAATTTTTTGTACCTAAAGAAAAAATATTCAGAATTAAATAAATGAAAATAAATAAAGTAGAAAAGAAAAAAAAACCTAAATTTTTGTTGAGACAAAAACTAAATAAAAAAAGCCCACCTACTGGGCCACAGCGGCCTACATACGACTAGAAACCCAACCTGTAGTTGGGCCAGGATGCAGGCCTGCTAGCCCAGTAGGCCCAACAGGGCAGAGTAGAAGCGGTAGGCCTAGAAGGCCTGCGTTGGAGAGGAGCTCAATGCAGTGCCCGTGTCGGGGCTTATAAACTGGCATCGGCGCTCCTCGACTAGCAAGGTGGGACTAAATTTGCGCACCGCCTGGAGCCAGCGCACCCCCTTTAGTACCGGGTCGTGGCTACAACCGGTATTAAAGGGGGGCCCTTTAGTATCGGTTGTAGCCACCACCCGGTACTAAAGGGGGTGGGCTTCTCGCCGCTTTGCCTGGCCAAAACAGACCTTTAGTACCAGTTCGTGGCTACAACCGGTACTAAAGGGGGTCCGATATAACAAAACACTTCAAAAATTTCGTCAGTTCTGCCTTTGCTTCTTCTCCTCTGCCCCGTCGCCACCGCCCCTCGTCGCCGCCCCCGTCCCGCGCCGTCGTCGTCCCCGTCCCGTCTCGTTGCCGTCCCCGTCGCGCCGTCGCCCTGTCCCGTGCCATCGCCGTCCGGCCCCTCGCCTCGCCGTCGCCGTCGCTTGGATCGACCTCGCCTCGCCGTCGCCGTCACCGTCGCCTGGAACTTGCCGTCGCCGTCGCCTCGACCTCGGCCGCGCGCGCTGTGAGCCCCTCCCCCGGCCTCTCCTCCCTCCAATCCACCGCGCCGCCGCCGCTGCTGGCCGCGTGCGCGCACACGCACACACACTGCACGCGCACACACACACTCACACTACACGCGCACACGCACACACAATTTTTTTGTTTTTAGTTTTTAGTTTTTTTTTGTTTTTCTGTTTTTCATACAAAGTTTTAGATGAATTAATTAATTATATTAGATTAATGTAAAATAGTATATGGGAATGTTAGAAATGTTACAGAAATGTTATAGAAATGTCAGAAATTTTTGAAATGTTAGTTTTAGCAAGATTAATTAGATTAATTTCAAATTATTATGAAAATGTTGTAGAAATGTTAGTTTTTAGTTTCTTATAATTTTAGTTAGATGAATTAGATGAATTTATAATTTTAGTTATACAAATTTAGAATTTGCATGTAAGAAATCACAATTCAATCATTTAAAAAATGTAACTTTTGCGGCGTATAGTATTTGTTCTCGACGATGCACAGCCCGCATCCTCGCCATCGACCCGTTCGCGACGACGTCCTCCTTCAGAGGACCCGCGTCCAAGACTGGGCTCCGCCGGGCTGGCACTGTGAGGTGCTACCTTCAGGGGCTCGCTGCTTGGTGAGGAACCCGGGTCCCGTCGTCGACCCTGAGCTCCTTTGGCGGCGTTCCCGTGGGCCACTTTTGGTGCGGAGGGAGCCGGCCCTGCCGGAGGTGGTGCGTCGTCGTGTCAGGGAGGAGGACAAGCACGTCCGTCGCTACATGGGTGCTATGGACGTCAGGTTCTCCAATACCTGGCAGAGTCTTTGGTGAGATCACCGGAGCTATGATTCTGTGATGGTTTCTTCTCTTTGGGTGTCCACCGCCCGCGCCTCAGGAACCGCGAGTGGCCTAGATTATTCTGTAGTATTCGATCTTTATTAGCTAGCTAGCTAGTGATGTATTCGATATATTATATTCGAGACGATGTATTCGAGATTATATATTATTTGACACGATGCATATTATGTACTATGATTCAGGATTTCCTCTTATTGATTGATTGCATGTATGCATATTGTAATTTGAATACTAAATTGTTTTATATTTCTTCTAGATTTGTTAAATAAAAGCTATGGCGGACAATACCGGCAGAGAGGGAGAAGAGGCCCTGTTCGAGATCATACGCTCCCCTCGCTCGCCAGATAATCGAAATGAAGAAGATGACGGCTTCCAATATCTGAACAATACCGGGGAGGGTGATGATATGATATTCGATCGCGATGACCGAATTGATGAAGTCATGGATTATGATGGCGAAGAAATTAATGATTATGATGGCGAAGAAAATGTTGATCTTGATATAGCAGAGACAGGTGAGGTATATTTATATAAGCAGGCATCTGGTGATCATCACATGTTTTAAATGAATTGAAGATATATTAACGAATCAATCTTTCTTCTTTTCAGCCCTTCGGATCGAGAAAATCTTCTACAGGCAGAGTAGTGCGAGGCCCGGGGAAAAAGTTGACGGACGGCGTAAAGTACACCATCGAGGCCATCAAAACTAATGGAGAACCAATAGCGCCTAAGAACATTGCGAACAAGTTCGTTCGTGAGTGTGGAGTTCTTGTGAAGGACAAACTCCCGATCTCCCTTCAAGAATGGAAAGAGCCATCAAAGCCCCGTCCAGATCTTACTTTTGTCGATGACAGAGCAAAAAAATGCTTTGGGAAGAACTCATGGAACATGCCACCCTACCAGATCATTTCACAGCTGCAGATGTGGAGAAAGTCAAGGACGCTGCTCTTAGGAAGATGGCAATTGCATTCAACAACCACAAGAAAACTGTATGGAGTAAATACGTCAAAGCAGGAAAGGAGACTCCAAAATTCGAGGGAACACTGGAGAACCAAAGAGAACACTGGGACGATTTTGTGGAATTCAAAGAATCAGAATTATCTAAGGAACGGTCCAAAGAAAACAAGGCCAATGCCGCAAAAAAGGAGCAATTTCATATGCTGGGGCCAGGTGGCTACGCGTTGACAATGCCTAAGTGGGATAAGTTTGAGCAGGAGATGCAGGCTGCACAGGTCACTCCAATTACATTGAGCTGCCCCCCAGGTGCAGAACTTGGTTCTCTGTGCATGGGGGTGTTGGACCCGAAGACAGGCCTGGTTTCGAAAAAGGCATCTCTTAAAGGAGCCGATGTTAAGTTAGTTCAAGCAATACAAGAAGCTCGAGAGGGGGTGTTCACGACCAACAGAGAGAACGACGAGCTCACACGCGCCCTGGGAAATCCTAAACACCCGGGAAGAACACAAGGCAAGGGCGTTATTCCGTGGTATGAGGGCTTTTCTGACTGGAATGCCGACTACAGAAGCCGTGCGAGAAGGAAGATGGAGGAGGACAAGAAGAAGAAGCTGGAGGATGAGCAGAGGAAGAAGGAAACAGAATGGCTTCAAGGCCTAGAATCAGCGCACGCGGAGTTGGCACTCAAATTGCAGAGGCAGCAACAGCAGATCGACTCGCTTAGGCAGGAAAGGGGGTCTCAGCAGCGGCCACAGCTAACGGATGATCCAGCATTGGATAGCATAGTCCCATCCATGCCGAGAAGTAGCGTGGGTTCTGCCCCGGGCGATGCACTGCTGGATAGATACCCTGTGGATGACATCATGGAGGACACTAACTGTGAGCTACACTTCAAAACGAAGAACATATCCATGAAGGCGGCGGACGCCGTTGCTTATACAAATCCCCCCGGAGCAACCTACCATAGCAGAGCGATTCTAGAAGGCTATGCTCGTGTCGTGGTTGATGAGGTGGTGGACCTATATTCGGGGCTAGCGCTTGACATTCCTGGAGGTGATGAGGAGCACACACTGGGAGAGGCCATACATCGTATCATCCTATGGAGAAAGAATTACATCATCTTTCGAAGGCCACCGACATCGTGTGAGCTAGGAGGTGACATTCCAGGAGGTGACGAGGAGCAGACGACTCACACTCCTCCTAGTCCGGCACAGCTTCAGGCCACTCCTCCTGCTTCAACTCAGCCAACGCGTGAGGCCACTACTCCTGCTTTAACTCAGCCAATGTGTGAGGCCACTCCTCCTGCTTCAACTCAGGCAACTCGTGAGGCCACTCCTCCTGCTTCAACTCAGCCAACGCGTGAGGCCACTCCTCCTACTTCAACTCAGCCAACGCGTGAGGCCACTCCTCCTCCTCCAAGTCCACCAATGCGTACCACTCCTCCTCCAAATCCAACACCGTGTCAGCCGTCTCCGCTGCCTCAGCAATCGCGGAAGAGAGCCGCCGCAGCTATGGTGCGTAGTGCTACAAGTCGAGGTAGTATAGGAGGTACAGGGGGAGGCAAGCGATTCCAATATGGTCCAAAAAGCCTTGCGCCTCTTCTGTAGAGGCCTTACAACATGACCAAGGAGCAAAACAAAGCCATAGTGAAGGCCCAACTGGGGGCCCATTTTGCACCAAAACCGGCACCGCCGCCAAGGGAGAAAGTGCCTGAGGAGACGATTGACCACTTTATTCATATGGCACGAGCACCAGCTCCCAAGCCTATTGGCTTAGACAATGAGCGCCAAATCAGGAAGGCACAGCGAGCACGACAACAAAAGGGGTCGAGCTCGAGCTCGAGCCAAGCAGCTGGCCAATAATGCGGGAAAACCGTTCCCCAGCTAGGAGAATAGGCGGCGCAATCAATCCCCCCGCTTGTTGTACCAACACATGAGAGTACTGGCGCCAGTCAGCTGGTAATAACCGACGAGCATAGACAGAACGCTGAAATGCTTGGTATCACTATTCGACAATTCCTCGAGATTGAGCCCATGGATAAGCTTAAAGAGAAGGACATAAAATGGTAATATGCCTGCGGCCAACCTTTGATAAGGCCTGAGGAGGTCAAGAACGTCCCAACGAGAATGTATTAATTGCATGATTGATACATGAAAATTACCAAGAGTAGCAATCGAGAGGGACTCATGGTGAAAGTCAAGGAAGAGTATTACTTCCATGAGCTAGCTCTGTCCATTGAGTATTCAGAACTATATCAGTTATTCCATCAAGATGCACTCGACAAATCCATCGTCAGTTTGTATTGTCTGTAAGTGATTTCTTTCTGTAATTCAAGTCTCAAGCTAGCTGTAGTGCTCATTGATTGATCATTACCTGTAATTATCCTCACTATATTCTTTTCTGTGGTATTATGCAGGATGAAGATGTATGAAATGAAAAAAGTTGGACGCTATGGCATTGGGTTCATTGACCCAAATTCCATTAATGAAGAAACATGGACATATGCATGCTATCAAAAAGAAGTAGAGAAAAACATGCTAGAGTTCTTAAAGTGCCTCAATACCAAAGAACATATACTACTTCCTTACAAGTACACGTGAGTCACACTGTCTTCTACTACAAATTTCGTTTTTACTTACTAGCTAGCTAGATGTTAATAATTAAGTGTATAGGGGTTTAGGGTAGTTGATGAGTGTTATGCACACGCCCGCTTAATTAAGACATGCAAACGTGTGTGCATGCATTTACCATTGGATCTTGTTAGTCATTAAAGTTGACGAAGGAACAGTTGAAGTACTGGACTCACTACTTAAAGAAAAACACACCTACTCAACCGTGAAGGGGATAGTTGCTAGGTAATTTCAATCATTATTAACTATATACCGGCCTCTTTAGTTCGTCATTTCCTGATATCAACTATTTAATAACTCATTTATTCATTTTCTTTAACGGCGGGCAGGGCTTGGGCAAAGTTCTGGAATTCGAAAGAGGTTCCAGGCGAATGGAAAGAAAAACTGTATTGGTTTCGACCCAAGGTATAATTAAATAAGTAGTACTAGCTAGCTACCAGGCATCTCTTTAATTCCGGGCTATAGAACCGGCACTAAATCCCATTACGAACCGGGGCTATATATAGCCCGGTTCTGCACTAGTGCATCTCTTTAATTCTAGTTTCAATACCATTAATTATCATGCTTGATTAATTATTATATGATTAAATTATATTATTGTAAAGGCCCTGAAGCAGGTGCAGGGGAGAGATCATTGTGCATACTGCGTTCTAAGGAACATTCGCATGATGACTTTCGAAAGGACCAAAACTGATAGACAGCTATGCGTACGCGCGTTTGACAGAACACTATTCACAATTTTTACGTCATTATCCATATCTAGTCACATAACTAATACACATGCATATTGATCTCCTTCTTAACTGTTTGATTCGGTACGGAACACGCTCCTACAAGAGGAGCGCATACAAGCACTTCAAGAGGAAATAGCGGAACTTTTGCTCGACTTGGTCCTAGATCCCAAAGGGGAATTCTACTACGAGCTACCGCCCCAATGAACTACTCTCAATTGTCATCGTGCTCCAAAGGCAACAAGGAAAATGCCACTGGCTCTAAAGGCTACATGTAGGAAAAACTTTATATATATATATATATATATATATATATATGCATGTGTACGTGTGAATAATGGTGTACATGTGGTTGTGAGACATTCGATGATGTTATAACGGTTGTACGAGAAATTCTATTTATATATATGCATAACGTGTACAATATATAGTATCGTAAAATACCAGCAAACCAAAAAGAATTAAATAAAAAATACAAAATTAAAAGAAAAATAAATAATAAAATCAAAATAGCCTAAATATTTAGTACCGGTTGGTGTTAGCAACACCAACCGGTAGTAAAGGTCTTCCGCCACCCGGCCTCGGCTCGTGCCACGTGGTTGCCCTTTAGTGGCGGTTCGTGCCGAACCGGTACTAAAGGGGGACCTTTAGTCCCCACTCTTTAGTGCCGGTTACAGAACCGGCACTAAAGCCCCTTACGAACCCGGGCTATAGCCCGATTCTACACTAGTGCATATTGTTTCTTCTCCAATGGCAGCTAGACAGATCAAACGGCGGTAGTCAGCAGGGCAGTACCGGTGGCGGGCTAAGGATGGTGTTGGAAGCTGGGCGTGAAGTATAAATTTCCTTTCTCTACCTGAGCGCTAAGACTGCTCCATGTCTCTCATCTTGGTCTCTCTCTTGAAATTACATGTGTCGGCGTCGAAACAATACCACAACCCCCATCTCCCTCTTGGGATCCCCATCTCTCTCTCTCTCTCTTTCTCTCCCAAACCCTAGAGATGAGTTCATTTATTGGGATCAGACATGCGTGCCAAGTTCCAGACGAGGGCATCAAGGTTTGATCTGGCAGCGAAGAGGAATCCATACAGTAATAAGTAGGCACACATGGCTGCACGTAGCAGGACCACCCATTGGCGACCTTCCATAATGGACGCGACCAAGACAATCCGCCTCATTACCGCTGCAACAGGTCAACCACCGAGGTCTTATCAGGTCGGTCACAACTTCGGGAACGAAACCTAACAGGTTTGTTCCTCCATTTTTTTTAGGGAACCTTCCTCCGTTCTTTGATCCAACTTCAGGAATGCAAACCAACAGTATAGTCAGTTCTTCATGATGAAGAAGCCATCTCACCAATTGTCTCAACGTCAGGCTTCAAGAAGCCTCATATCAGTGAGAAAATTCCTTATTTGGCCCTTTCTTAAATTTTGCTTCCCTTTCTAACAAATAAACATTTTTCTTCCATGTTTGACACTTAAACTTCATTTTGTTCACTCATAATATAATTATTATTATTCTTTCCCTGTAATTTTTTATGATTATACATATAGTACTCTATTTTGTTTGCTTATTCAACAATGACAAAATATATATCACATTACCTCTGTGTTTCCATGTAAATAATCTGGTAACATACTACACTAGGGGTAAAACAGTCATTTTAGGTCAAACATAACACTGTTATTAGCCAAAACCGGCGCAAGTGTAACATAGGACAAAATAAAGTTTGTGTATCAGAAAGGGAATAAACAAGTTTTTTGGGCCAAAAAGGGAGGTAAATTTAAAAAAAAAGGCCAAATAAGGAATTCTCTCCATATCAATAGCATAGCCCCAAACTATGTACGGACATGACCCTTTCCACTCCTGCATTTTTTGCATACCTGCAGAGCATCTCATCTTGGCCAATGTTGAGGATGCAGATCGTTAGCGTCAACTTTAACAGCTTGATGACTGCACCTAGATGTCGCTACTGCCATGCCTCTCAGCCGCATGATGGATCCCCGAGGCCGATCTTTTGGTCCTTCAGGTTCATCTTCATGGTCTTTTTTAATGCAAAATTTGGTGCCAAATTCCCACATAATTATATACTCCCTCCGTCCCATAATATAAGAGCGTTTTTGACACTAAACTATGTTCTAAGCATATGTCTTTAGCTATTTTACAATAATGCACAGTTGCACCAAATGATATGTGAAATGCAACGCAAAGTATTGATTTATCAAGAAATCACGACCACTCATTTGTTGTTCAGATTCTTGACTCCAGCAACTGGTGTTCTGTGGACACTAGTAGAAAATAGGGCATACGTTCGGCCCAGATAACCCCATTAGTACCGGTTCAGTCACGAACCGAGACTAATGTGAGCATTGGTTCCGGTTCGTGTGGCGAAAGGCATTAGTCCCGGTTCAAATGAGCCCTTTAGTCCCGGTTTGAGACACAGACCGGCATTAAAGGGTGCGGTGCCCTTTAGTCCCGGTTCGTATCTCAAACCGGGACTAAAGATTAGACCTTTAGTCCCGGTTTGAGACATGAACCGGGACTAAAGGGTGCAATGCCCTTTAGTCCCGGTTTGTATCTCAAACCGGGACTAAAGGTCCCATTTTCAAACTCTACCCCCCCCCCCCCCCTCGTGGATCACATTTTCAGTTTTGTAAAAAGCAAAAGAAAACGATAAAAACTTCAAAAATTAAAACCCTTCAAGATGGAGTTATGTTAGTATATCTACTAGTTAGGAAAATTAAAAAACTTAAATTTGGACATGTTTTGCAAAAAAGTGTTATGAAAATGTAAAACGGCCATATCTTTTGCATACGATGTCGAAAAAATCCGCATAATATATCAAAAAAATTAGCACGAAAATCCGCATCCAATTTTGACTACCTATGGCCTTTTGCAATTTTTTAAAATGCTCAAATTCTAAAAGGAAAAAAAGTTATGCTCAAATTTCTTTTTGTTTTGAATTTTCGTTAAATCTGGTCAAACTATGGTCAAACTACTTATTCAAGAAGTATTAGTGTTACTACATAATTATTCAAGAATATTAGTGTTACTAAATAATTATTTCGTTTTTTTTTGAATTTTGGTCAAATCTGGTCAAACTGTGGTCAAACTATAGTCAAACTATGGTCAAACTTATTATTCAAGAAATATTAGTGTTACTAAATAATTATTGTTTTTTAGAATAATAGTTTCAAACCCAAACAGTGAAACATGTGACTTCATGCTCAAGCTAAACTCTTGAGGGTTAATAAGATTGACATCTTACTATTGTCAGGAAAACAACAAGTGCAGACTTGGAAACGAGGGGGGATAGAACCCGGAGATTAAGCATGCCCAGGCTGGAGTAGTGAGAGGATGGGTGACCGGCCGGGAAGTTAGATGTTTTGGAATGATGAGGGGTGATTAGAGATCAGAGGTTAAATTGAGCAGTGATGAGGGGGATGAGGGGTGAGTAGAGATTAAATTGTAAAATAATTCAGAAATTTAAAAATCCTGACAAAAACTAAAAAAAATTGAAAAAAATTTGTAAAAATACCTTTAGTCCCGGTTGGTCTTTACTCCCGGAGCTCCAGACAGCGGCCACGTGGAGGGGCTTTATTCCTGGTTCATATAAGAACCGAGACTAAAGGGGGGGTGCCTTTAGTGACGATCCTTTAGTCCCGGTTCTAGAACCGGGACTAAAGGCCCTCACGAACCGGCACGAATGGGGCTTTTTCTACTAGTGGGAGGCTCCTATGAAGGAATTTGCATCAATTAATACATAGGCCAGAGGTGAACCCACATCTCATATATTTTGTTATGGTAGTGTGTCATGTCTAGTTCCTAACTAGAAGGGTTGGGCGTGCATGGCAGCATCATTCGTTTGCATAACTGCACAGCATCTAATCTTGGTAACGTAGGTTTTATTAATTGTCCTTCTTTCTGGTGATGTAAGTTCCATTGATTTTTCACTTTTTTGGTGCGCACACCATGTACTTTACTTCCCGCACTGCATACGCCGACAAAGAGAATTTCATGTACTTTTCTTGTGTATTGCATGTTCCTTCGTTCTTCCCTGTCTGCCCAAAGTTGTTTCAAAATAGTTATTGGAACAGTTTTGTTGAATGATGTTTTTGAATCTGTTTGTATGTGTGTACTATGTTTTGGTGTCACACATCAGATTTTTCAAACTTGTCTAAATACTTGTTCTAACACAAACTCAACAAGCAAAACCTAGTACAACGACATTGTTTTACAAAGAAAAATTCAATAGGAAACAACGAACATAAGCAAAACCTGGCAAACAGGAAACAATGAATAACACAATTAAAGTAAAATTACACTGAACCTACCCCTCTTCATTTCTAGTTGTTGTATGGGATTACATCCTTGTTCTTCTTCTTCTTTGCTTCTTTTTCTCTTTTTGCTCTATCTAGCCCCATTATGACGTCGTAGATGAATATCCATGACTCGTAGGTGGCAAATGCATCTATTGCTGCATACTTGATAAGCTTGTCTCGCAGCGGGCAAAACCCCCACAAAGTATGGTTTTCGTTGCGGTTGATTTTGTTCTTCATGTCATAGTAGTGAATGTCGATCAGCCCGCCAGCAACAACAATATATCACCGCATGCCTAGCTGGATAGACTCTTCCACATTGCTCATGTAGAAAAACACCTAACTTTTTTGTTTCACTCAAATATCTCATCACAGTTTCTTGTTTTAGGTGTGGTTGATAATCGATCAAGGAATCTGAGGCAAGTAGTAATTACTGGAATTCATAGCTAGTATTGCAGGACAACATGCTTCCATCTAAATTGAAGATACAATTAGCTCACTCGTTACTGCTACCATTCTAGGACTATATGATTCCATCTAAATTGAAGCTATGGTTGGCTAACTTGTTACTAATGCTATGTTTTAGTTGGGGCGAGGAAGATGTCCACGTTGTGATGGACTATATATATACAGAGTACCAACCAAATGCCTAATAAGATCATCCCAAAGCTATGTATGTAGTCATCAGTATAGCACCGCATTCCTAGCTGCATGTAATTTTTTTATGTTGTATATTATCTTCTCTTTCTCTTCACATGAAGAATGCATGCAT
This sequence comes from Triticum aestivum, assembly GCF_018294505.1. Lineage (NCBI taxonomy): Eukaryota > Viridiplantae > Streptophyta > Magnoliopsida > Poales > Poaceae > Triticum > Triticum aestivum. Next base: position 804,886,313 of record NC_057801.1, on the reverse strand, counting down.
GGACAAAATATATGTGACTCAATAGAAATAAGCATCTACGTGTTTGGGCTACTCAAAGATGTTTTTTTGGGTATCTCATCCCATAAGTAATCATGATTAAGCATAACACACCTACTATGTCATTTATTCTCTCTTGGTTAACTAGGAAATTCACTATGTGGTCTGAGATCTGGATGTAATTTTTATTATTTATAGTATTTGCTGTACTGCCATGATTGTTGACGAATAGATCAAAAGTTTTCTCGCAAATAAAAAAAACCCGCAGCAAAGTGGCATTGGTGCAACGTGAGGTTGGTAATGACCGTGGACAGAAAATGGCGGCATCCAGATTGGCGTCATGTGAGAGATACGTATGGCCGAAATGGAGGAGGAGCTCGCGCATGACGCTTTGGGCAGGCCAGATCGACCATTTTTGGTGGCTCCATGAGGATGCAACAGATGAACGCTCGAGGACGAGGCGACCAGGTCGCTCGAGGAGGAGGCGCTAGTAGGCTGCAACATGCAGTGATAGATTCGTTGTCTATGTGTTATACTTTATTTTTCATCTCCTTTTTGTCTGCGTTATTAATGGGAATGGTTGTTTCCTCCCGTTAGTCCTTTGTCCTAACACGGACGCCGGGGTAATTAGGATTCAGTTGAAATACTCTTTCCGATAGGAACATGCAATGCTCCCTCTATTATTGGACAGATACGTTGCCATAATATAATATATACTAGAACAATGCTCTTGCGTTGTAACGTAATATAAATATTCTAGTACGTTAGCTTGTGAATTATCTGTCAATAATAATGTGATTGTGTAAAAAAATGGTCATCAAATTCTGCCCATGAATTATCTTATATTTTGATCAGTAGTGTGATAAGTAAGTTACAGTGGAATTGGTCTAGAAGGTAAGTAATTGAAATGCTTGATTATCATATACGTGGAAGGTTGGACGAAGGGGTGGTGGGAAGAAAGGCGAAATGGAAACCTTCGGTTTTTTTCAAGTAGTAGAGATTTCCGTTAGGAACATGCAATGCTTCCTGTATTATTGGACACATACATTAACATAATATAATATATACTAGAACAATGGCCGTGCGTTGCAATGGGAAATCAATATTCTAGTACGTTAGCTTGTAATTCACCTGTCAATAATAATGCGATTGTGTAAAGAAATGTTCATCAAATTCTGCGGGTGAATTACCTTATATTTTGATTAGAAGTTTGGTAAGTAAATTAAAGTGAAATTAGTGTAGAAGGTAAGTAAATTAAGGTGCTTGATTATCATATACATAGAAGGTTGGACGAAGGGTGGTCGTAAGAAAGGTGAAATGGGAACCTTACGTTGTTTTTAAGTAGTAGAGATACTCCACGGCCCAACGGCTGATCCGCAACAAACGAAAGCCCATCTCAAATCCTTGTCCAATTTCTTGCGTGATCCTGGTGGGAGATATGGCCCCAAGATGTCGGCGGTGTTGGTGCATGTTCTAGAGGAGGTCTCGATGCCGAAGAAGACACGGTGGGTGAGAAAGGACGGTTGTACCCTAGCGGATCACATGCTATTTTTGGCGTCACAAAATAGCTTCGCTGCTGATGCCTTCCTGTTGGGCAGCCATGAAGGTTGTGCCTATTTCATCTGTCACAATGACGGTAGGAGTGTATGAGGTATGTACTGCTTCGGTACAATCTCGTCATTGACAAGGCCAAGTTCATTGAGCAGGTGCCTCTAGGGTGGGATGGAAATAAGTACACCTGGCTCGTCCCCAGCTTCCCATTGCTCAACTTAAGGAAAAACACTTTTCTTGCAGTACATCACAAATTTATCATTTGCATAATACAATCTTTCATTAGTTAACATTGATATTGCTCTATCAAAAAACCACTAAGAGGTCGAGAATGGCCCATGCCATGAAGGAGCAGCAACAGGTTACTAGTGTAACACACACCATTCATATTGAGAGAGACAACGAGCCTTGTTTCAAGGTGTTGGTGCGTAATCTGCCTCTTACCGTAAAGATCCCTCGGCGGCCACTCTTATTCAGCAACTACTGCAAGGGGCCTAGCACAAAAGTAATTTGCCACAAGAAGGCCAAACGCTCGCAATGTATTGGTCATGTAACCATGTCAACAGTGCATGTATTGGCTAGTGAATTACCTTATATTTTAATTAGAAGTTTGGTAAGTAAATTAAAGTGGAACTAGTTTAGAAGGTAAGTAAATTAAGGTGCTTAATTATCATATACATAGAAGGTTGGACAAAGGGTGGTCATAAGAAAGGTGAAATGATAACCTTACATTGTTTTTAAGTAGTAGAGATACGCCCCGGGACAACGGCTGATCCGCAACAAACAAAAGCTAATCTCAAATCCTTCTCCCATTTCTTGCGTGATCCTGATGGGAGATATGGCCCCAAGATGTCGGTGGTGTTGGTGCATGTTCTAGAGGAGGTCTCGATGCCGGAGAAGACACGGTGGGTGAGAAAGGACGGTTGTACCCTAGCGGATCACATGCTATTTTTGGTGTCGAAAAATAGCTTCGCTGTTGATGCCTCCCTGCTGGGCAGACATGAAGGTTGTGCCTATTTCATCTGTCACAATGACGGTAGGAGGTCACCATGTATGAGGTATGGATTGCTTCGGTACAACCTCGTCGTCGACAAGGCCAAGTTCATTGAGAGGGTGCCTCTAGGGTGGGATGGGAATAAGTGCACCTGGCTCGTTCCCCAACTTGCCATTGCTCAACTTAAGGAAAAAGCCTTTTCTTGCAGTACATCCCAAATATATCATTTGCATAATACAACCTTTCATTAGTTAACATTGATATTGCCCTATCGGAAAACCAGTAGAGGTCGAGAATGGCCCATGCCATGAAGCAGCAGCAACAGGTTACTAGTTTAACACACACCATTCATACTGAGAGAGACTACGAGCCTTGTTTCAAGGTGTTAGTGTGTAATCTGCCTCTTACCGTGAAGAGCCCTCAGCGGCAACTCTTATTCAGGAACTGTAGCAAGAGGTCTAGTGCCAAAGTAATCTGTCACAAGAAGACCGAACGCTCACAGGGTATTGGTCATGTAACCATGTCGATAGTGCATGTCCATCCTGTAAATGCTCCGCTAGATGCTCCCAAACACCTGGTTTTGGATGGTTCCCATCTCAATGTTAACTTTATCAAGAAGGGACATCAGCGTAGGCGTCAGTACTGCGTTGGAAATAATTATAGTGATGAGGAGGTGCTGCAGTGCACTGCAGCAACATCCACGACCTCAGCAGCGCAATGCTTCTCACCTTCTACAAGGCAGACGGCACCCAGCTGCATGGAAGCAGGGGCCCATCCTCTCTCGCGTTGCGGGATCTCCGGCTGGAGCTCCATGGTGGCGGCCCTCGACCGCATGGTTCTTCCGGTGGAAATGGGTGCCGGGGCGGTGGCCCCGTATTTCTCTTGGAACCTTGATTGTCGTTGTGTCCAAGTCTAGTTCGGGAGGCTCGGTGCGGCTCAGTTACTCATTTTCCATATTGTGCAGGCGGTGACTGTGGTGCCTGCTGAGATCTCCAGCCCGCTGTTGGTAGCCGGTGAGTGATGCGGTCCTTGGGTTTTCTTTTTGCTCTAAGATGGTGTTCTGCCGGTTGCCAGCCCGCTGTTGGTGCTTGACGCGCGTAGATTTCCGGATCAGATGAAATTCAGCCATGTGTGCCCCCATTTCAGCTCGAGTGTCTTGTATAGGGTGTGGCGCAAAAGTTCGTTTCTATTGACATTATGGAATACGTCGATATTTCGATTTTCCTGGTGAAGACAGTGACAGAGAATGTCTTGATGGCTGAGGTCTGAGGCCTTGTAATGGCGATTGAGTCTTCATGGCGATGAGGACTTTGCTTGGTGATTCGTGACTCCTGGCAGCGGCATCGGCAAGTGGTGGCAGCCGCACATTCGGAGTACAGAGTCTTCGCTTTCATGGTGAAAGCCCAAGGTCTGGCTTTAATAGTTTGTACCTGACAATGACCATCTTGAAGACATTGTTTTGAGAGCACGAATCATCAGTGTGAAAACCGGAGATCTAGGATCGAGCAATAATGGTGCCTCTATACTGTTTCCTTTTTGAAAGCATCGCTTTTCGAGATTTGAGACTTTGCGTGTTATCTAAGTTGTGGTTAGTGTTGCAGCTATAAGGAATTGATCACTATGTAGTGGGATCTTTTTTCAATCTTATGGCTATGTGCATCTGTAATGTCTTTACGACGTTTCATTGTTGAAAAGGTTGGGTGTAATTCATATGTCCGCGATATTAATATATTCCCTTTGACGTAAAAAAAGACCAAAACTGCTAGGAGGACGATGCAGCTCGCACGACAGCAGTGTGATGCCCGATCCAGTATTCTGCTGGCCTTAGATCATATTCATGCACAAGCTGATCTGAACTCTCGTGCAGAAATTTTCCACAAAGCATCATGTGCATAGCACAGCTCGAGTTGGGAGATGGATTGCTTGGGAATTGGGAGCACTCATGAACAGTACCGCTCATTGTTGTGTGGGTCCATTTATCATGCAAATTCAGATTAAAAAAGCTCTGTGAGAGTTCGCTTTTAGTAAGATTAATAACTAACAAGGCCAATGATGGTCGCCGGATAGATGGTTAACGAAAAAGAATGGAAATGTATAGAAGATCGATTTGAGAAGAAATTAAGTTGCTGGAAGGGCAGCTAATATCTTACGGAGGTTGGTTGGTTTTGATAAATTCCGTTTTTGACAAGTCTGTTGATGTTCCTCTTATCTTTCTTTAATGTACCAGTAGGGGTACGGAAAATACTTGACTTCTATATATCCCTATTATTTTGGCAAAGTGATGATGCCAAGAAAAAGTATAGATTGGCTAGATGGGATATCATTTGTAGACCAAAAGACCAGGGAGGGCTAGGGATCGAAAATTTAGAGGTAAAGAATAGATATATGAAGGAAATATGCCCTAGAGGCAATAATAAAGTTATTATTTATTTCCTTAATTCATGATAAATGTTTATTATTCCTGCTAGAATTGTATTAACGGGAAACTTAGTGCATGTGTGAATACATAGACAAAACATATAGTCCCTAGTATGCCTCTACTTGACTAGCTCGTTAATAAATGATGGTTATGTTTCCTAACCATAGACATGTGTTGTCATTTGATGAACGGGATCACACCATTAGAAAAATGATGTGATGGACATGACCCATCCGTTAGCTTAACATTATGATCGTGTTAGTTTCATTGCTACTGCTTTCTTCATGACTTATACAAGTTCCTCAGACTATGAGATTATGCAACTCCCTAATACCGGAGAAACACTTTGTGTGCTACCAAACGTCACAATGTAAATGGGTGATTATAAAGGTGCTCTACAGGTGTCACCGAAGGTGTTTGTTGGGTTGGCAAGATCGAGATTGGGATTTGTCATTCCGTGTTTTGGAGAGGTATCTCTAGGCCCTCTCGGTAATACTCATCACTATA
>NC_057801.1:804790379-804798795 GCF_018294505.1 Triticum aestivum | reverse complement strand
GTAAGAAAGGTGAAATGGGAACCTTACGTTGTTTTTAAGTAGTAGAGATACTCCACGGCCCAACGGCTGATCCGCAACAAACGAAAGCCCATCTCAAATCCTTGTCCAATTTCTTGCGTGATCCTGGTGGGAGATATGGCCCCAAGATGTCGGCGGTGTTGGTGCATGTTCTAGAGGAGGTCTCGATGCCGAAGAAGACACGGTGGGTGAGAAAGGACGGTTGTACCCTAGCGGATCACATGCTATTTTTGGCGTCACAAAATAGCTTCGCTGCTGATGCCTTCCTGTTGGGCAGCCATGAAGGTTGTGCCTATTTCATCTGTCACAATGACGGTAGGAGTGTATGAGGTATGTACTGCTTCGGTACAATCTCGTCATTGACAAGGCCAAGTTCATTGAGCAGGTGCCTCTAGGGTGGGATGGAAATAAGTACACCTGGCTCGTCCCCAGCTTCCCATTGCTCAACTTAAGGAAAAACACTTTTCTTGCAGTACATCACAAATTTATCATTTGCATAATACAATCTTTCATTAGTTAACATTGATATTGCTCTATCAAAAAACCACTAAGAGGTCGAGAATGGCCCATGCCATGAAGGAGCAGCAACAGGTTACTAGTGTAACACACACCATTCATATTGAGAGAGACAACGAGCCTTGTTTCAAGGTGTTGGTGCGTAATCTGCCTCTTACCGTAAAGATCCCTCGGCGGCCACTCTTATTCAGCAACTACTGCAAGGGGCCTAGCACAAAAGTAATTTGTCACAAGAAGGCCAAACGCTCGCAATGTATTGGTCATGTAACCATGTCAACAGTGCATGTATTGGCTAGTGAATTACCTTATATTTTAATTAGAAGTTTGGTAAGTAAATTAAAGTGGAACTAGTTTAGAAGGTAAGTAAATTAAGGTGCTTAATTATCATATACATAGAAGGTTGGACAAAGGGTGGTCATAAGAAAGGTGAAATGAGAACCTTACATTGTTTTTAAGTAGTAGAGATACGCCCCGGGACAACGGCTGATCCGTAACAAACAAAAGCTAATCTCAAATCCTTCTCCCATTTCTTGTGTGATCCTGATGGGAGATATGGCCCCAAGATGTCGGTGGTGTTGGTGCATGTTCTAGAGGAGGTCTCGATGCCGGAGAAGACACGGTGGGTGAGAAAGGACGGTTGTACCCTAGCGGATCACATGCTATTTTTGGTGTCGAAAAATAGCTTCGCTGTTGATGCCTCCCTGCTGGGCAGACATGAAGGTTGTGCCTATTTCATCTGTCACAATGACGGTAGGAGGTCACCATGTATGAGGTATGGATTGCTTCGGTACAACCTCGTCGTCGACAAGGCCAAGTTCATTGAGAGGGTGCCTCTAGGGTGGGATGGGAATAAGTGCACCTGGCTCGTTCCCCAACTTGCCATTGCTCAACTTAAGGAAAAAGCCTTTTCTTGCAGTACATCCCAAATATATCATTTGCATAATACAACCTTTCATTAGTTAACATTGATATTGCCCTATCGGAAAACCAGTAGAGGTCGAGAATGGCCCATGCCATGAAGCAGCAGCAACAGGTTACTAGTTTAACACACACCATTCATACTGAGAGAGACTACGAGCCTTGTTTCAAGGTGTTAGTGTGTAATCTGCCTCTTACCGTGAAGAGCCCTCAGCGGCAACTCTTATTCAGGAACTGTAGCAAGAGGTCTAGTGCCACAGTAATCTGTCACAAGAAGACCGAACGCTCACAGGGTATTGGTCATGTAACCATGTCGATAGTGCATGTCCATCCTGAAAATGCTCCGCTAGATGCTCCCAAACACCTGGTTTTGGATGGTTCCCATCTCAATGTTAACTTTATCAAGAAGGGACATCAGCGTAGGCGTCAGTACTGCGTTGGAAATAATTATAGTGATGAGGAGGTGCTGCAGTGCACTGCAGCAACATCCACGACCTCAGCAGCGCAATGCTTCTCACCTTCTACAAGGCAGACGGCACCCAGCTGCATGGAAGCAGGGGCCCATCCTCTCTCGCGTTGCGGGATCTCCGGCTGGAGCTCCATGGTGGCGGCCCTCGACCGCATGGTTCTTCCGGTGGAAATGGGTGCCGGGGCGGTGGCCCCGTATTTCTCTTGGAACCTTGATTGTCGTTGTGTCCAAGTCTAGTTCGGGAGGCTCGGTGCGGCTCAGTTACTCATTTTCCGTATTGTGCAGGCGGTGACTGTGGTGCCTGCTGAGATCTCCAGCCCGCTGTTGGTAGCCGGTGAGTGATGCGGTCCTTGGGTTTTCTTTTTGCTCTAAGATGGTGTTCTGCCGGTTGCCAGCCCGCTGTTGGTGCTTGACGCGCGTAGATTTCCGGATCAGATGAAATTCAGCCATGTGTGCCCCCATTTCAGCTCGAGTGTCTTGTATAGGGTGTGGCGCAAAAGTTCGTTTCTATTGACATTATGGAATACGTCGATATTTCGATTTTCCTGGTGAAGACAGTGACAGAGAATGTCTTGATGGCTGAGGTCTGAGGCCTTGTAATGGCGATTGAGTCTTCATGGCGATGAGGACTTTGCTTGGTGATTCGTGACTCCTGGCAGCGGCATCGGCAAGTGGTGGCAGCCGCACATTCGGAGTACAGAGTCTTCGCTTTCATGGTGAAAGCCCAAGGTCTGGCTTTAATAGTTTGTACCTGACAATGACCATTTTGAAGACATTGTTTTGAGAGCACGAATCATCAGTGTGAAAACCGAAGATCTAGGATCGAGCAATAATTGTGCCTCTATACTGTTTCCTTTTTGAAAGCATCGCTTTTCGAGATTTGAGACTTCGCGTGTTATCTAAGTTGTGGTTAGTGTTGCAGCTATAAGGAATTGATCACTATGTAGTGGGATCTTTTTTCAATCTTATGGCTATGTGCATCTGTAATGTCTTTACGACGTTTCATTGTTGAAAAGGTTGGGTGTAATTGATATGTCCGCGATATTAATATATTCCCTTTGACGTAAAAAAAGACCAAAACTGCTAGGAGGACGATGCAGCTCGCACGACAGCAGTGTGATGCCCGATCCAGTATTCTGCTGGCCTTAGATCATATTCATGCACAAGCTGATCTGAACTCTCGTGCAGAAATTTTCCACAAAGCATCATGTGCATAGCACAGCTCGAGTTGGGAGATGGATTGCTTGGGAATTGGGAGCACTCATGAACAGTACCGCTCATTGTTGTGTGGGTCCATTTATCATGCAAATTCAGATTAAAAAAGCTCTGTGAGAGTTCGCTTTTAGTAAGATTAATAACTAACAAGGCAATGATGGTCGCCGGATAGATGGTTAACGAAAAAGAATGGAAATGTATAGAAGATCGATTTGAGAAGAAATTAAGTTGCTGGAAGGGCAAGCTAATATCTTACGGAGGTTGGTTGGTTTTGATAAATTCCGTTTTGACAAGTCTGTTGATGTTCCTCTTATCTTTCTTTAATGTACCAGTAGGGGTACGGAAAATACTTGACTTCTATATATCCCTATTATTTTGGCAAAGTGATGATGCCAAGAAAAAGTATAGATTGGCTAGATGGGATATCATTTGTAGACCAAAAGACCAGGGAGGGCTAGGGATCGAAAATTTAGAGGTAAAGAATAGATATATGAAGGAAATATGCCCTAGAGGCAATAATAAAGTTATTATTTATTTCCTTAATTCATGATAAATGTTTATTATTCCTGCTAGAATTGTATTAACCGGAAACTTAGTGCATGTGTGAATACATAGACAAAACATATAGTCCCTAGTATGCCTCTACTTGACTAGCTCGTTAATAAATGATGGTTATGTTTCCTAACCATAGACATGTGTTGTCATTTGATGAACGGGATCACACCATTAGAAAAATGATGTGATGGACATGACCCATCCGTTAGCTTAACATTATGATCGTGTTAGTTTCATTGCTACTGCTTTCTTCATGACTTATACAAGTTCCTCAGACTATGAGATTATGCAACTCCCTAATACCGGAGAAACACTTTGTGTGCTACCAAACGTCACAATGTAAATGGGTGATTATAAAGGTGCTCTACAGGTGTCACCGAAGGTGTTTGTTGGGTTGGCAAGATCGAGATTGGGATTTGTCATTCCGTGTTTTGGAGAGGTATCTCTAGGCCCTCTCGGTAATACTCATCACTATAAGCCTTGCAAGCATTGTGACTAATGAGTTAGTTGCAGGATGAAGTATTATGTAACGAGTAAAGAGACTTGCCGGTAACGAGATTAAACTAGGTATTGAGATACCGACCATCGAATCTCAGGCAAGTAACATACCGATGACAAAGGGAACAACGTATGTTGTTATGTGGTTTGACCGATAAAGATCTTCGTAGAATATGTAGGAACCAATATGAACATCCAGGTTCCACTGTTGTTTATTGACTAGAAACGTGTCTCAGTCATGTCTACATAGTTCTTGAACCCGTAGGGTCAGCACGCTTAACGTTCGATGACGATTGGTATTATGAGTTTATGTGATATGTTGTACCGAAGATTGTTCGGAGTCCCGGATGTGATCACGAACATGACTAGGAGTCTCAAAATGCTCGAGACATAAAGTATATTGCACGATTATATTCGGACACCAGAAGTGTTTCGGATAAAACCGGAGTGCCGGAGGGTTACCGGAACCCCCCGGGGAACTAATGGGCCTCGATGGGCCCTGGTGGAGAGAGAGAAAGGGGCTGGCCAGGGCAGGCTGCGCGCCCCCTCCCCCTTAGTTCGGATAGGAAAAGGAAGGGGGCGGGGGCGCCTCCCTTGCCTTTCCTCTCTCCCTCTCCTTCCTTCCCCCTCCCTTCCCCAAGTTGGAAACCTACTAGGAATAAAACTAAAAGATAGGCTCTTCGCAGAGGGAAGCAGAGGTTGCCATGCACATTTTGTTTGTATACTCAATCCCTTAGTGCAAAAGAACGTCACGTTATATTGCCCTTATGATAGCATCCTTTATTATGCAGTTTGTCCCTTTTATTCTTTGCCATCACAAGTTCGTACAACGCTCAATTTTCTGTTAAACTAAATGATCTAACACTTTTAGAAGCAATTTTTATTGCCTTATTATACCAATGACAACTTACTTGAAGGATCTTACTCAATACTTAGATAGGTATGGTGGACTCTTCAAAATGAGATTTGGGTTTAAGGATTTTTGGATGCACAAGTAGTATCTCTACTTAGTGCGGATTTTTTGCTAGCAAAGATGGGGGGCAAGCATCACATGCTGAAGGATCTATGAAAATAGAACTTCTCTGTGAATATGAACAAACATAATTCATTACATTGTCTTCCTTGTCCAACGTCAACAATTTTGGCACATAATATTTTGATGGGGGCTCACAATCACAAAATATGTCCAAGATAGTGTATTTGCATGTGAATCTTCTCTTCCCTTATTAATTCTTTCATGAATTACATCATTGACCAATGCTATATTTGTAAATCTCCAATAAAATTTTCTACTTAACTCTACCTTATGTGATGTCATTACTTACCATAAGATTAGCATATGATCTTTTTCATTTATTTCCTTCCTTTTTATTGAACATGAAAGTAAAGGAAACAAAACTCAAACTAAACTTTATTATATATCTCGCACACGATTACAAAGATAGATCACAAAATAAATTCTCGAAAAGAAAGGATCGAACTAAACTTTTATTCATCTAAAGCAAAAGCTAACTATGAATCGAACTAAGATAAGTAAAGGTAAAAGATAATGGAGGTGATACGATACCCGAGCACCTCCCCCATGCTTGGCACAAGCCAAGGGGAGTGACCATACCCAATACTCAATTTTATTTTGGTGATGAAGAAGGAAGTGGTGTGGATGAAGTGGTAAAGATCTTGTCCTCGAGTTTCCATGGCAGAGGCTCACCATCATAAGAGGAGGAGTGAGTCTCGCGGGTCCTGCAACTGGAAGCCAAACTCATACCTTTAAACCTTGCCTCATATTCAAAGACTTGGTTTTGGAGGTCATAAATCTGGCTCCAGAGGAAGTGATTTGCTCGTTGAAGGTGAAGATGATGCCTTCATGGACTTGCCATCCACCTTGAGATCACGGGTGTAGTCCGCGATCATGAGGTGATTGGCATTGAGTCCACGTTCCACCATCCCCTTGCACCGGAAGACTTCCTACTCCATAGCTTAAAGCCTTGCCTCCACGGATCCAGTCCCCTTGGAGCCTTGCACATCGCGGATGTGGAGCACTCCCTCACACATCTAGATAGCTTGAGGGTGTTGCATCACCTCCGGCAAATATGGGTTGATGACGTTCTCGAAGAACTTGACCTTGAAGGCGCGCCGTGGTGTCTTGTGCCCACCAGGGGTGCATTCCTAGTTGTTTCTTATTTTCCTAATTTCTGTTATATTCCAAAACGGGCAGAAAATATTTTTGCGGATTTTTCGGAGTCCTTTTACTTACCGTGTCATGTACCTCCTCCTTTTCACGATTCTGGAGTGTTCCGGAAGGTTTCTTTTATGTGTTCTTATGGTGTCATAGTTTGGATAATATTGTTTTCAACATTAATGGGCGTACCTGAGATATAATGTTTTATTCATTGCCGATTAACAACCTTCGGGTTAGTACATTCGGCATTATTTATTTTGATGGCTCCAGATCGATAAACCTCCTCGATAACATAGGGTCCTTCCCATTTGGATAGGAGTTTTCCTGCAAAGAATCTAAAATGAGAGTTGTACAACAGAACATATTCTCCAACCTTGAACTCATCCTTTTGGATTCTTTTATTGTGCCATCTTTTGACTTATTCTTTAAATATCTAGGCGTTTTCATAAGCTTGAGTTGTCCATTCATCTAAAGAGCTAATATCAAATAACCTATTTTCACCGGCAAGTTTGAAATCATAGTTGAGTTATTTAATTGCCCAATATGCTTTATGTTCTAATAATCTTTATGTTCTAACTCAAGAGGCAAATGACAAGATTTTCCATAAACCATTTTATAAGCAGACATACCCATAGGATTTTTATAAGCTATCCTATAAGCCCAAAGTGCATCATCTAATTTTTTAGACCAATTCTTTCAGGGCCTATTGACAGTTTTTTTGTAATATTAACTTAATTTCCCAATTGCTAAGTTCAACTTGACCACTAGACTGAGGATGATAGGGTGATGCAATTCTATGGATAACATCATATTTAGCAAGCATTTTACGAAAACATCATGAATAAAGTGTGAACCACCATCAGTCATTAAATACATAGGGACTCCAAACCTTTGGAAAATGACTTCCTTAAGCATTTTAATAGAGGTGTTGTGATCAACACTACTGGTTGGAATAGCTTCTACCGACTTAGTATCATAATCAACAGTAACCAAAATATTTGTATTCCCATTAGAGGAAGGAAAAGGTCCCATGTAATCAAATCCCCATACATCAAATGGTTCAACAACATGAGAATAATTCATAGGCATTTCCTGACGCTTATCAATGTTACCAATTCTTTGACATTCATCACAAGATAAAACAAACTTATGGGCATCCTTGAAGAGAATGGGCCAACAGAACCCCGATTGCAATACCTTGTGAGCAGTTCTATCTCCCGCATGATGCCCTCCATAAGCTTCGGAGTGACATTTTTATAGGATTTGTTTCTGTTCATGATCAGGTTCACAACGTCTAATAATACCATCTACTCCTTCTTTATAAAGATGTAGGTCATCCCAAAACTAATGTCTTAAATCATAGAAGAATTTCCTATTTTGTTGGTATGTGAAGCTAGGTGGTATGTATTTAGCAGCAATGTAATTTCCATAGTCAGCAAACCAAGGAGTATTATGAGAAACATTTATTGCAACTAATTGTTCATCGGGAAAACTATCATTAATACGTTGTGGGTCACCAAGAATCACTACAAAAAAAGACACATCTGTGATATTTTGGGCCGAACGAATTTTTTTCCGGTCATACTTATGACACTTCTACGACGATAATTGTGACAAAACCCAGAATCATCATAGATATGGTGGGCTCCTACTTCTATGACAAAAAATCATGATAGAAAATGGGCTTTTCGTCCTGGGCGGGCTGGAGACGCAGCTGCATGACATTCTTTGGGCCGTCCATGACGGAAAAAACCATGGTAGAAGCGAGGGCGAGGAAAATTTCGGTGAGTTCCCGGTTACGGTGGGAGGTCGGGGCCGAGCGATGCGCATTTCTCTCGTACAAGTACGCGCATGTGTGCGAGGCGTTGGCTCTAACTGAACCCGAGCAAGGCGTTGGGCTCTAACTGAACCCGAGCGAGGGGTTGGGCTCTAACTGAACCCGAGCGATTGCACTGCAAGCTACGCGTTACTGAACCCGAGCGATCGATCGATGGCTATTAACCAACCCGATCGAGCGACTCCTTCGCTACTGCTGCTAACTGAAGCCG
>NC_057801.1:804788717-804789952 GCF_018294505.1 Triticum aestivum | reverse complement strand
CGTTCTGTGATACGCCAGGCCTCGTTTCCATCGCTTGTTCCATCCAAGCCCTCCCGACGAACACGACGACGCATTCTGTTCCAGCCGCTTGGCTCCTCATGAACACGACGACGACGTTGTTTCTTCGTTCTGACCCAACCATGTACACGAGCCCTGGCCGTACGTATGCGCGAGTAGGCGTTCGAGACCCTGCCCGTATGTACACATACGTGGCCGTATTTTCTTTCTTGCACACTGGCCGTTGTACATACGTGTACATTCTATGTGCACGCCTCTACTATGACACGTCGGCTCCTCTACATCCACCAGTATGTACGTACACGTTCGCGACCATAATGACAACGCTACGTATGCTTCGACCAGGTGGGTCCCAACTGTGAGGCACTTCCTTGCGTGTGAATATGTAGATGGTGGGTCCCAGCAGTCAGGGGGGAGAATCTTTTTTCCTGGACGCACTTCCTTGCATGCGAAGATGTAGCTGGTGGGTCCCAGTAGTTAGGGGGCGAATCATTTTTTTCGAGAAATACGATGGCCCGTCCGGTGGTTCCCCGTTGTCAGGTGCAGGAATAATTATTTTGCGTGTAATAAGGAGGCACTTCCTTGTGGCTGTCGTGGACCCAGCTGTCAGCGTCTCCGTGTACAGTACTCTTCAAATGGAAGTCGGTCGTTGACCACATTGACCACGCCGCACCGAAATCACCACGGCGGTGGACGACGACGAGGCCTAGGAAGGGGACGACGTGGAGCCGGGGAAGACGCAGCGGTGGATGCCCACGCGAAGAGGAGTACGAGCACTACTAGGAAAAGGGCTATAGATGATATGGACACTAATGGCGCAGCAGACATGTGGTGCGCCATTAGTATATACTAATGGCGCACCATGTGTTGGTGCGCCATTAGTGTCCAAATACTAATGGCGCACCACATCCATGGTGCACCATTAGTAACAAATTGTTATTTTTTTTTTCAAAACTAGTAATGGCGCACCAGGGGATAGTGCGCCATTACTAGTAAAACTAGTAATGGCGCACCACATCCACAGTGCGCCACTAGTAATTTTTTTCAAACTTTTTTTATTTTATTTTTCAAAGTTAGTAATGGCGCACCGTGGGTCTGGTGCGCCATTAGTAGTTAAAACTAGTAATGGCGCACCACACCCACGGTGCGCCATTACTAACAATTTTTTTTAATTTTCTTTATTTTTTTTCAAAGTTAGTAATGACGACTAGTAATGG
>NC_057801.1:804771753-804788707 GCF_018294505.1 Triticum aestivum | reverse complement strand
GGTGCGCCATTACTAACAAATTTTTTTAATTTTCTTTATTTTTTTTCAAAGTTAGTAATGACGACTAGTAATGGCGCACCACACCAACGGTGCGCCATTAGTAATTTTGACCCAAAATTCCCCTGAATGCACCCCCTCTGAGGACCGCCTTTTTCAGTTTAAAAAAAATAAAAGAAAATGACGGAAATGTCAAAAAAAAAGTTTCCCATGTGATATGTGGTCTAGTTGTTGGAAAAATTTACAAATATGAATTTCGAGTTTATTTGCAAAATCTCTCTAGAATTTGTAAAATGGGCATAACTTTTGCATACTAACTCGGATGAAAAAGTTTTTTATATGAAAAATCATCTACTCGAAAAGTTACATCCAAATTTAACCGGGGGAACCCTGTTAAACATTTTAAAAATCCTGAAAACCTAACAGAAAAAAAGTTATGGGGCTTTCAAGATCTAGAGGCAAAAAAATTCAAAAACTTTCAAACTTACTAGTGGCGCACCATTTGCTAGATCGCCACTAGTAACAGAAAAAAAAATAGTTTCGGATTTTTTCGGGAATTTTTTTCCAAAATATGATACATAATATGAACGGAAGTTTGAAATAATTTTTCAAAATTTCATCACACTCATGAACATGAACAAAGTCCTAAACATCAACAAGGTTTAATAGGATTGATATGCTAGATATATCAACAAGTGTCTGTGAAGTGAGCTGGTGCAGGGGTTAGATAGAACTCTGAAGTTAAGCATGCTTGGGCTGGAGTAGTGTGAGGATGGGTGACCTTTCGGGAAGTTTGACCATGGAGTGTGATTTGACCTGAGATTAAGCATATTGACCCGAGATTAAGCCATAGTGACCCGAGATTAAGAAAAAAACGAAAAAATAAAAAATAAAAAAATAAAAAAAATTTGAAAAAAATTTGTAAATTTTTTTTGAAAAAAAATTGTTACTAATGGCGCACTCCTATGTGGTGCGCCATTACTAAGTGAGATAGTAATGGCGCACCTCTAGGCATACTAGTGGCATGGTACTAATGGCGCACCAGTAGTGCGCCATTAGTAGTCAAAACTGGTGCGCCATTAGTAGGCCTTTTCCTAGTAGTGGAGGGTTCACTTGTTCGGCTGCGGTGTGAGGCTGCCGTCGCCGCAGAATAACAGGGGGTGTGGGTGAGTGGATGGATGGCCTGGCCAGCGGTGTGAGTAGTAGGGGGCGGCGAGGCCTCCGCGGCATGAAAGCCGGCCACGGGAGGCAGGAGCATGCGGCACGACCGGCGCTGCTTTGGGCAGCTGGAGCACGAAGACCAGAGGTTGAAGAAGCACTACGGCCGTTGGATGGACATCGTACGGTCACCGGAGCTAGAATCGTTCATATTGACTAAGTTGACAAAGCCCTCCGTCCCCGTCAACTTAGTAGGCCCACAAGTCAGCCTCCCACCAAGGTGAGTCCTAGCTAGCAGGGGGAGTATTCTTTTTTTGTGCGTAATAAGGAGGCATTTCCGGTGGGTCCAAGCTGACAGCGGGGGGAACGTTTTTTTCACGAAATACAGAGGCCCTTCCGGTGGGTCCCAGCTATCAGGTGGAGGAATCATTCTTTTGTGCGTAATAAGGAGGCATTTCCCTGTGTGGGCCCCTACTGCCAGCCTCTTCCGATGGCTGTTGTTTGTTGACCATGTTGACCTTGCCGTGCTGAGAGGACAAACATGGTGGACGAGGGCGAGGCCTAGGAAGAGAACCACCTGGAGCCGGCGAAGCCACCGCAGCGGATGCACACGCTGAGGGGAGTACGAGTGCTGACTGGTCGGCTGCGGGGTGAGGCTGACGTCGCCGGAAAATAACAGGATGCATGGGTGGTTAGAGGTATGTCCTGGCGGCAGCACAGCCAGCCACGGGAGGAGGGAGCAGGCAGTCCCATCGCGCTGGTTTGGGAGGCTGGAGAAGGAAGATCAGAGATTGAAGAAGCACGGTGGCCGTTGGATGGACATCCAACAGTCACTGTTGTGTGTTGACTAAGTTAACAAAGCCTTGCGTACGCGTCAAAATGTTTTTGAGGACAGTGTCATAGTCAACCTAGTAGGTCCAGAAGTCAGCCTCCAAATCTGTGGAAAACAGCATACAACCCATTAGCCATTATTTTCAATAATATACAACCCATTTTGCTAATTCTTAAGGATATCTGAATCCCATATTCTTTTTATTAGCATTACAGACCATATATTCTGGGCACTGCTAAGAAAATCAATAAAATTTTGCATATTTCAGTGGGGTCCGAACTCTTTTAATCACGGAATTTGAGTCACGTTAAAAATAATTTTCAAAAAATTATATCAAAATAAAATTCAAAAAACAATTCTTCGCAAAAAAATGAATGAAATTTAGAATCTTAACTAGCAAGATGCCCGTTCATTGCACGTAACATGAAGATGCATTTGTATGAGTAGTTTATATTGTGGGAGAAAAGATGATATTTTAATTTACAGCCCATTTCTTACAACTTATAGCCCATTTTTTGGGGAAGCCTATTTCTTACAACTTACATCCCTCCTCATCTTGAATGATTTGCAGCCCAACAGGCTGAGAAAAGCAAGTAGGCCTCGGTTTTGGTATTCTCCAAAAAAAAGAATTGGGCTAGCCAATTTCAGAAAGAAAAAATATATCAACTGGGCTCGTCATGTGCTTAATAAAAGCGTAAGTGTTGGCTAGACGGGCCACAACCCCCTCACAACGCGTAGTTGAGCTCCGTCTCTGAAATTAAAAAACAACTAGGCAAGCTGCTGAGTCCCTGGTGTTATCCGCTCGTTGTGTAATCTTCTTGTTTATTAACTACATTGACAATGGCGTGGGACCTAGTTGTCAAACAATTAGGTGGAAGTATTTTTTTGGCTTGTAAAAACGAGGCACCTGCTTGCGAAATGCAATGACCCTGGTGGGTCCCTACTGTCAGCCTCTCGATGTACAGTCATCTCGTGATTCCTCTTGGCTATTGACCACGTTGACAACGCCAGATGGCGGCGGGCACAACGAGCGAACCAAGGCAGAGAACGACGGTGAGGCCTCAGACTGGAACGAACAGCAGCCGTGGAAGATGCGGCAGTGTAGTGGAAGGTGGGGGGGGAGTATGAGGGCAACAACGTGCAACTCAAGAATACAAATGGTACAAAAAGCCCAAGGATTAATTGTTCATCAAATTTTTTGACAAAACCCAAATTGAACATGACAGTAACATCTAACCCAACCACTCTTTTTTGCAGTCACAAACAAATGGATCGGTCTGATCCATAAAATCAACATCCTCTGCAAAAAAAATTATTCCAGGATGACTACAACTTGTTGTAAATAGAAGCCGAGCACGTTTAGAAGCCCATTTGTCCACCTGAAACTTCTTTTTTGCTGTTCAACATGTCCGTCCGTGAGAAATCTCTTGTTGTAAAATTAAGCCTCATGGACAATAGTAACCTCGCATTCAAAAGGAAGAATGTGACAAAGCTTCTGTTTGCCTGGTTGGATGCATACCGTCCCATCGTTATTGTCCTCAAATGAATGTCATGAGAACTGAGAAAATCCTTTTGCTTATTACGCCACCGATTGGTTATATGTTTTTCTCCATGTGGTTCTGCCTAAGTAGACATGAAGATTGAAAATTGTTAAGGTCTGAAAAAAGAGTATGTCGAAAGTAATACAGTTGAAGAACTAATTCTAGTACAATATATACGGGCTTTCAATGTGCATGAAATCATCACCTCTATGTCTAAATTCTCCAGAGATCGAAAGCATCGCAGCAAGCCAATAATTATGTCTAGATCAAAACTATACATTCTGATATATATGATCTTGATAGAATCCAATAGCATTGATATGCTATCAATGGACGAACTCTTCATTGAGCATATAGCATAATATTAGTACCCAAAGTGTACTCCAAGATGATATAAAACTTATGCACACAAATGAAAAATGCATCATATGATTACAAATGTGTAGATGATAATATACAGTACCTGAAAAAGTGAGGAGCCAAACACCAACTCCTTGTGATTATTAAATGGGTCATGAATTACACCCAAGGTCTCCAGTGTGGGCGCAGAGATGACAGTTATTTTTGAAGGTGTATAACAATTATGAAGGAGCAACCTTTCAAGTGAAGGGGCATCTTCGATGATGAGCTGTTGTCCATTAAAAAAATTCCAATGTTTTAAGGTGAGTCGGCTTTATTTGGAGACAACTGATACCGATTTCTATTCCCAAAACAATCATCAAGCACTCCAGGGCAGGGCAACTGGAGTGGATGATGCTATGCAGTGAGGCCTCCGACAGATAAACCACCACAAGCGAAAGTTTTTTTAGCAGTGGGAGTCGAAGCATTTGTACCAAATCGTCTGGTAGATGGCACCGGGCGAAGGTGGCAGTGTGGAGAGAGGAGGAAAACAGCGAGATGGACAACGGTGGTGTGGGCACGAATTCTTGGTGTGTTCGTCGTATGAAACTTTTGTGGTAATGGTACAACTCAAACTGCTAGAGTTTTCCGAATTTAGGGGATGTCAGCCAAGCGTCCACCTTGTCGGGCATGGACAGCAGGTAGCGTGTCAGGATGCAGAGGCATTGAATGGGGCCCTGCTGGTGAGAAGAGACGATGGCTCTAATGAGATCAAATTTAGGAAGGACAGATATCTGACGACAGTCGAGATTGAGGGGCGCGGTGCGCCATAGAGGGGGCCACCGAGTTGAGAGGACTTGTGTGCGGCAGCAATCCTTCATGGGGAGAAGCGAGATGATCTCCTCAAGGATGACGTCCGGGAGATCGCTGATGCGGTCCATCGGAGATTCTACCGGTTCCTCAGATCCAGGTGGGAGGGCGGGGGCTCGCCGCTTCTCCCCGCGCTATCGGGTGTGGGATCTACAACCGGTGTCGCCACTGACTCGAGCCTCATCTTCTTGGTGCTGGGGCCAGCCGACTCCATTTTCTTTGTGGGCGTCGCGCCGAGCTCACGTGTTTGAACAGAGTAGCCAGAGACGAGCCTAGTGGTAGTGCGAGTGGGGAAGAAGGAGGGCTGGGGATTTCTGTAGGAGTGGAAGAAGAGGAGCAGGCATTTTCTGTACGAGTGAGGAAGATTGGGGAGCGGGGGAATTGGGGGGGGGGATCGAAGCGGGAGAGCGAGTTGTTCATGTTTATAAAAAGGTCCGCTGCACTAACTACTCGCTTTTTCCCAAGAACCACTCTCTTCTTTTGCGTTGCTGCATTGCAGTTGGCGCATGGACTTGGCTGACTGGCCATGCATGCAGGATGCATGTGCCCGCCGGCAACTGCATGCGTCTGGTTTGTTACTAGGCCTATTTAATAGGGTGGTTATGGAATAAATTAAGGAGATTTATTTTCTCTGTGTGTATCCACCAAATTAGCGGTTGCAGTACTGGATGCAAACACTTACATTAAACTAAGCTTCAGAAGATACGGTATGCATACTAACATTCAGAAGAACAAAAGTTCAGCATGTCTGTGCATCTCAATGATTCACCATAGTATAACCAATACAAAGCTATGAGAAGGTGTGGAAATAAAGAAAATCGGTCGATGCTTCTCTGAGCAAAGGGCCTCCCTGCGCACGCATTAATTTCCTGGGCATGCTTGTTTCTTCTCAATGTTGCGAGCACTTTGAGCATGTTGGCAACTCCACAGCTAGCTAGCTGACTCATCTTGCAATTGATGCTAACACATTTGCAGCAAACACATGAGGCAATAGAGATGACTCAACATGAGTCCATATTGTGCAGTTCCCCTGAAATCATATTCATTGTCCTGAATCTGAAAAGATAGGAAAATAGTAGCTATACTTAAACGGTGTTGCAAAACAGTAGCACATATCAATAGCTCGGCATGACAAAACAAAATCATCTGGACGAAGGGGATACTAACCTGCCCGAGGAAGATTATATATAATTTCATAAGTCGTTGGTTGATTTCCTCCTTCGGCTGCACTGCTTGTTTGCTCCTCCACACATGACAGGATTGTTCCGCAATGCATTGAGCAAGTCAGCATACGAATAAGCTAATTTTATCTTGCGGTGGTCATTGTACCTAGTTACGAATGTAGGAATACCTGGAGCACCATGAGGTTAGCTGACAACAGGTAGATGCAGCCATATAAACTTTGTGCGGTGCTACCAAAATTGAGGTTTGTATCCCTTCCCGTTATGAGAATTCTTCTTGAAGTTGGTAGAATGTGACGGCTTGTTCTTTGCATCAAACTTGCCTTTCCCCTGAGATTTGTTCTTGTTGTTTTGGGGCTGGTTGGGCTGGAAGTTCTTCTCGTGTACCATGTGGGCACTAGAAGCTCCCTTAGCGACCCGAGCACGTGTGTCTTTTGCTCTCGCCTTCTACTCAAAATCAAGAGTGCTAATGAGATCCAAAAGAGAAAACTCATTTCTCTTGTTTTTCAGAGAAGTAGAAAAATCGTTCCACGAAGGTGGAAGCTTGGCAATGATGGTCCCAGCAACAAATTTGTCCAGCAACACACACTTAAATTACTAAAGTTCCTTAGAGAGTGACTCTTTCTCACCAGTCATCTTGTAGTCACAGAATTGCTCCATGACGTACAACTCATTGCTAGCGCCCGAGGGCCCGTGGCCTCATGCGCAGCCCACATGTCTTTGCCGCTGTCAAACAACATATATGAATCCACAATGGAATTGTCAAGAACACTCAGCAGGGAGGCTTTGAAGAGGGTATCCAGGTTCTGAAAAGCTTCCTGCTGTGTAGGATTAAAATCACCCTCAGGCTTACCCTTAGTGGCATCATAGCAGTACATGATTTGAAACCAATATACTGGTCTCGTGCACCACCTTTTATATTGCACCCCCTTAAAAGTAGGCGGCTTCAAAAGCGCAGCAAACCCACTCGGAGTAAATTGCCTATAATCAGGTTTTTGGATTGGATTGTTGAATATATGAGCAATTTAGTATGAGATTTAATCCGAATTAGCAGTAAATAGATCATGACAACAATTGCAAACATCAAAGTAATGATGCGGACTAAACCAGGAGGACAGAATCACATATTGTACTGCGGGAGCAGAACCGATATGATTGATGTTGTCACTCATGTCACTGATGAAGAGGTTACCGAGGTCGGGGAAGAAGGCTGTCATTGAGGAAGTCGTTGCTAGCAGCAGTCATAGGAGTGTGCTCCCCAAAAACTTGATCGCCCCTCTCCTGTACAGGATCACGAAAGGCGGGGTTCGGAGGACTGCTGTCCCTTCTCGCGGTGCACGCCGGAAGGAGGGCTGGAGAAGAATTGCATGGCAGCGCTAAGATCTGGAACAGTGCGAAACCATATGATACAACGGCGGCTAGGGTAGAGCATGTCAGGTCGGTAGTGCGAGTATAATAGTAGGCCTTTGGCCCCCAAACCCCACTTCCAAGTCAATAATAGCTCAAAAAAGTCAATAATAGCCCCACCAAGGTTTGTCTCGAAAAAATCCGGAGTAATTAAGGCGTCCGTTAGTCCCTTTAGTATAAATACTATATCCTTAATAATGGCCCCACCTTTTGTCTCACAAAGTATGTTGGAGTACAACCGGCTACACGTTTACAATGCGCTTCTCTTCTCTCTCCTCTTCTCTCTCCTTCAACTAAGCACAAATACTATATTTAAATCCTTATAGTCTGCTTATGTCATCTAATTGTAGTACTTGCTCTAAAGTTACTCTCCACTGTGTAGTCTAAAATGTCAAGCGTGCAGTGGGTAGTGCCCTCGGTCGGCGTGCCGCTTCAACGGTGGAAGCAGTGAGAGGTCACGTCGCCCTGACTTGCCATCAATGTGGAGCGGCGGGCTTAGCTGGCGCCGGGCGGGAAGCGCGCGCGGGAGGGGGGAGGGGTTTTTGTTGGGCCAAGAAGGTGAGAAGCCAACTTGGGATCTGTCCGGACGGGGAAATATCATGTGCTTCGATACTCTGCATATGACACTAGTCTATGTTACTACTCCCTCCTTTCCTGTTTATAGAGTTGTTTAGGGTAACATAGTAATATGTTACAGTATAAGTTACTCCCCACTATGACCAGCCTTGGCTCTCCCAGTGCTCCACCATGTATAGCTGCTAAGCATGCCATGTAGGCATAAAATATGATGTGGCACCAATAAACTAAGCACCTATGGATTGAAGACCTGAGTTACTAAGCCATTTAATGCACTTAGCCCCTCATCTAAGAGCATGGTTAATAGTATAGCCAGCTGCTGGCTATAAGCCAGTGCCATGTCATCTACAGCCCATCTTATAATCAACATGTAGTAGAATAGTAGATCAAAAGAGTGCACTACTTTTTTATTGTGTGGCCCACCTTTCATTCTCACAAAGTGCCTAGGAGCACGTGCTAGAGCTGGCTCTTCAATAAGAGCCCGCTTACCTTCTCTCTCCTCTTCTATTTCCTCCAACTAAGCAGAAATATACTAGTTTATTCCTTATAGCCCGCTGACTCAACTCTATTGTACTTGCTCTTCCTGCACATCTAAGCACTTACTCCCTCCGTTTCTTTTTAGTCTGCATATAAGATTTGGTCAAAGTCAAACTTAGTAAAGTTTGACCAACTTTATAGAAAAAAATATCAACATCTACGATACTAAAGCTATATGGTATGAAAATTAATTTCATGATGCATCTAACATTATTGATTCATATTACGAACCTTGATATTCTTTTCTATAAACTTAGTCAAAGTTAACAAAGTTTGACTTTGACCAAATCTTATGTGCAGACAAAAAAGAAACGGAGGAAGTACTAGCACCCCCTTGACCGTGGACCTTGACGGTGTACGTCACCTTGTGTCTCATAATTTTCCTCGTCATCATCTGAGTCCTAGAAGATCTCACCCACATCATCATTAGCATGCAGCCGCCTTGATAGACAACGTGTGCAGAAGGAGTAGAGGCGACTCGGAACGCACCACCACCACGTCGTGGGCACTCCGTACGTGCTCGTATGCATGCAGCGTTCATGTTTTTCCATCGTTGCTACCTCTAAGGCCGAGGCTGCGGTCGTCATCCTCTTCGACTAGTAGTTGAGCAACGACGACAAAGAGGTGTTGCAAGAGATTCGTAGGCGCCGTTCCGTGCGAGCTTCGCCGTAGCACGACAAACCGGACATCGCCGCGGATGGCGCACGCCTCCATGCAGCTGAGTGTGTGCGCATGCATGTGTTATTCACATGCATTATGCGGCCGAGCGTGTGTGCATGCACGTGTTGTGTACATGCGTTGTGTGCTCCATGTTGTGCGTGTATGTGCATGAGTTGGATCAGATGGAGTTAGTGCATTGGCTTGTGTACATGCGTGGCTGCATGCGTCCTGTACATGTGTGGCTTGTTGCGTGGTTATCAATAATTCAATATAAACTACTCCCTCTGTTCCTAAATATACGTCTTTCTAGCCATTTCAAATAGATTACAACATACTGATGTATGTAGGTATATTTTAGAGTGTAGATTCACTCATCTTGCTTCGTATGTAGTCCCTTATTGAAATCTCTAAAAAGACTTATATTTGGGAACGGAGGGAGTTAAAACATCTTCAACTTAGCATCCTGATGTACCATTTCTAGTGGTTAGCAAAAAGTTCATGTTCGTTTATTTGTTTATAGGTGGGTAGGCGACAAAAAACAAGGGAAATCACGCAAGGTTCCTTGCAGACGCTCCACCGCGAGGTTCCTTGCTCCTTCTCGGTCGTCGGGAATCTATGCTCTTCAACTCTTTTCTTTTACATGAGCTTTGTTCATCCTTTTCCCAACACGCGAAACATCTAGCCAAGGTGCATGTGTCATGCAATGAAAAGGAGACAATCAGATAAGTAGTGCATAAGTGAGTCGTGCACTTCGATGGCACCTACACAATATTTTTTCTCCTCGATGGCACGTGAATAGTGCATGTACTCAACGACGGCGCACGGAATGGTAGCAATGACATGGTTGGCCCTTTTTTTTGGAGAGAGTACGTACTAAATAATTTAGATGTGTCTCGTCAACTCGCAGAACGAAGAGAAGCTTGATTACGCCTTCTCCCTCGCCAATGCGTGTGTGGTGGCTCGCAGCACGAGGAGAAACTTTTGCTTACAAGCGGTGGATGTGCAGCAGTTCATTTGGTGTCAGATTGCCAGAAGTACTACTGTAGAACCATCGACTTCCGGAAGAGGCGAGGAGCCAAGCGCAAAGGTCACCTACTAACCTTAGGCTAGGTGTAGTGGGAGTAACATAAGTAGGGGTACCTCCTTTTTTTATTCTAGAAACAACCACACGCGAATATCGAGGTGCTGATTACGTAGAACAAATTTCCTGTAGTCCGTGCTGAGACCTCCTCTCTCTTCTCAGCTAGCCAGCGGACGCGCAGAGCCCATCATCTATTTGCTCACATGCGGTCCCACATGTCAGTAAAAACGCAAGAGGACCCACTAAACCTGCACATCTTTCACCTCAACGTGCTGGTAACGAAAAACAAATCCAATAAAGATCTTCGGTGGCTGGTTTTGGAGTTACTCAAGAGTTGTAAGATTCTATTTACAGTTTCACCCAAGATGCACATCACGTGGCTTCAACTACCACTCTATTTTCTTGCATGACATGACCTGGATGCTAGATGACCCACGTGTCGGCAAAAGGAGGAAGAACCCGACAAAATCTTCGTTTGTGCTCTCGGATTAGACTAGTCGTGCTAACTTAAAATTTTTATTGTGTACTAGAATGGATGCAAGTTTTGGTATTGGGAAGAAGAGTACATCGATATATTGATAGAGCACAATTTAGTAGATGTTCTAGCACTTTTAGCTAGAATAGAGGCTAGATATGAGACTAGTGCACTTGTTGATACGCCTACTAGAATAGATGCTAGACATGAGACTAGATGCGAGGAAGCAACATCTACTTCTTTACACTCGAAGAATAAAGAAGCACACAAGATCGAGCCTCCGCAGATCAACAATGAATGCATCGAGAAGGCACTAATCGAACTTACAGGAGCAGTTATGGAAGTTGGATATCTTCTAGTAAAATGTATTCTTGTGGTTCTTTTTTTTGGTCTTGCTTTTCTAGTCAAAATTATCGTTGGAGTTCGTGCAAAACGGAGGTCCGTTTGGGGTCGTGTGTTGGAGTTGGCCTTACAAGTGGGAACGCAGTTGAGGAAACCGACTATCGGCAAACCCCCACCTCGCCCGCCGCTCAATGGCTGAAGTTAGAGAAATGACGGGGTTGAAGAGATTGCTCTCGAACGGACTCCAAGAAACATGGTGTCACATGGATGTCGTGGTGGTAGCGTGTGCCGTACTCCTGGACGTGAATGCTTGTTCTGGCCCATGCCACCCTACTACTCCTACTACTTATACAGTACTCCTACTAGTAGTATCGAGGATTCGAGGTGCTGATTACGTACAACGAACACATTAACATATAGCTACAGTAAAAAACACCCGCCCGACGCGCGAAGATTGTGAAGCTAGTACAAATAGTGTACTACTATTGTTGATTGGCCTCATCCGATAACCTGTTGCAATGCACGTACAATTATGTATTCAGAAAATATTTTTTTGCCTCGTCGCACCACTAACTCAGAGAAGCGACTCAAAAGTCATTCATAAATTTAGTAAGTTTATCACAGGCATATCATTTTATTACATACAACAGGTCATCAACCCACATCGACAACAGGGATACATTATAAATACTAAAGTTTTCATCACAACAAATAACAAGCAATGAAATGAACTTCAACTCAACCAATCCTCGGCGTTGGAAACACTTGCTTTGAACCACAAGTGATTCTCTGGGACGGGCCATCTATTGTCAATCTCGAAACCAACACAGGACTGATCATCCAGGCTGAAGCAGCCTACTATATCAGTACCAGGGTAGGGAACCACCCAAATGTCCGAGGTATAGACACGGTTGCTTCTCATAAATGGTACTAGTAACATTGTGTCAACAACAGTTGGATCACCTTTCACCATCATCAGATAGTTTTGTCCAAGGAAGAGCGGGTTTTCTCAAAGACTATCAATTCTGTACTATGGAGAAGGTGTTGGCACTAGCACACTAGTATCCATCCCGAATACCATGCAACGGGTGTTGGAATAGGTCCGGAGAGTGCGACCATGGGAGACAACACGTGCTCCCTCAGTAGTAACAAACTTAGTGCGCTGTATACAGACAAGAAGAGGTGATCCATCGAAATTAGTTGCCAGGCGCCACTGAGTATATACGTTCTGCTCGTCCTCATGCTCGTGATCATCACCATCATCATCTCCCCCTTGGTTATAAAATTTTTCAAGTATAGGTGGTGGAATGTTCATAGGACCTTGGAATCACAAGAAGAAGGTTAATTAGTAAAGGGAAACTTGCTAACCTGCATGCATGTGGATCAAACAATTATAATTATAGTGGAATACAAACGTACCGACACTACGAGGATCCCATGCAAAAATAGTGCCATGAGCGGTGGAAGCAAACACAAGACTCTCATATTGAATTGCATCACAGTACACATCCGTGTATAGAAACTGATTTTTGAGCAATATCCATCGAGTCGAACCACAAAGGACGGTAACAAGCTTGTCGAAGATAGCAACAGCTTCATAGTTCTTGTAATTCCAAGAGCGGTTGGGAACTCGACAAATTGCTATCTTCCGTTGAAGACTGTCACCATGATCGTATTTGAACGTGCATAGAATACCGGTGTGCTCAACCTTTGGGCAGTCTGCTGAGATTTTTCAAAGTGGAACCCGGTGACGAGTGTACACATTCACAAGTTCCCACTCACAGTTGTACCCAATATAAACAACCCAATCTCCATTTGTGCCTGCCCAATCTTTGCCCTCAAGTGATGGCATCTTAACATCATACATATCATTATCAAGCGGCATCAACTTGCACAAGGCGAGGGCTCCTTGCACAAGGTCGTCCCTGCGCCAGTAGTCATCAACGTCATGGCGAATAAGATAGGGGAGATCAAACCACTCCTTGACCCTTGGGTTCCTTGTAATGATGTTATTAGTTGAGTCGAGAATGGTCTTGAACAAACCTGCCATGCTAGCCGAGGTGATGACGTGGCACCGATCAATGAGTTGCTCCACCATGTCATCTTTCATATCAGGGCAAGCATAACGGGGTCCTTTCCAGCCTGTTCCGTCCATGGAGAAGACGATCGAACAATGGCAGA
The DNA here is from genome assembly GCF_018294505.1 of Triticum aestivum. Taxonomy (NCBI): domain Eukaryota; kingdom Viridiplantae; phylum Streptophyta; class Magnoliopsida; order Poales; family Poaceae; genus Triticum; species Triticum aestivum. Next base: position 804,775,530 of record NC_057801.1, on the reverse strand, counting down.
AGGAAGGGTGAAGGCCTGAAGGAAAATCGTGCGATAGCAGTTCCAAATCGAGAGGAAAAGGCGAAGAGTCGATAGACAGTTGCCAGTTTGCCATGGTACACGAAGAGGCGCCCCGGCCTACACGTCCTTTCGTAAAACTAGTTGAAAAGGACTCGTCATCGTCTCACTGATATGTTGGAACGGGACCACATGTCAACGAAACATGTTGTGTAATTTCTCGTGCAAAATGCGATCTGGCCGCGTTGGCCCGAGATGCCGCATTAGTTTTTTTTGAAAGTTTGCCGCATTAGTTATCGACCTTTATTTTTTTTAACATGCAATCTGAACGGATAGCTCATGTGGTCATCACACGTGAGCGGATATAGTGATGGTTGATTCGCCTGACAACTTATTACTGTGGGAATATGGGAGTACCAGCGGATTCAAGGAACATAGAAATAATGGTTGCTTCGTCCGAGCAACTTACTGTGGCGAAGGTGGGGCTCTATGATTTGACTGCTCACTAGTCATATCTACTGCAGTGCAACGACCGGGGTGAATCTTTCCCTGAACTTGTGTTGTGCACTCAATATCGCTACATGGCAGGTGGAGCCGGATGAAGGATGTCCAACATGTTGGCTAAACAAAGTTGAATTGTTTCTGGCATTGCTATCAATCCTTCAGGATTTGTTTATATGTACGCATAATTTTAATGAAATTGTACTATGATGCTATGAAGGTTTCAACTTTGGTTCCCGCAGGAAAAAAAAGGTTTCAACTTAGGATTCATGTGTCTTGCGTCGAGATTATCTCATTACAACATTCCATCAAATACAAATGAAACTACCATGGCTAATGCATCTCAATGGTTCGCAGATCAGCACCAATATTCACATCACAACTGAAGACAAAGTTCTGAGTATCCACAAAAAAAAGACAAAGTTGTGAGAAGGTGTACAAATAAATAAAAAATATATAATTGATCGATGTTGTTCGTAGGCATGGCTCCATTTCCTTGGCACAGTGTTCATTGCTTGGCAGCTAGTTTCACCCAACTCTGTAGCCAAAAAAGAGGTGTATGAAGGATACCACAATCTGATCATTTTGTGCAGCTCCACAAAAATCGAGCGGTCCATCCCTGTTTGCAAAGATATCCAGTCAGTGTGATTACAATAATAGTAGAACTAGATGATGAAATATAACACACATAAATAGAAGCCGATCACTTCTACGATCTCTCTTTAGGACTAACTTCTTGTTGGAGAAGATTAGGCACGGAGTTGGATGAGGAGGATAGCAAAACCAATCTCCCTTTCCGCAGTCCCACAGAAATTTAAAAACGTTGCCCGTGTGACATTTTGGTGCAACTGCTCAAAACACTCTTTAGAAAAAAGTGATTTGTGCAGTTCACCAAAAGTTTGCAATAGCAACGAGGTGAAAATGGGTAGCCCTATTTGCAAAAGGAGGTCGAAAGGAAACAATTACTGCCCAATAACACAAGTTGAAGACACATACGCCGATAAAAAAGAAGCATGTTCCACTCAATAAGGGAAAGATAGCACATGGTGGTTTATCAAAAATGGTTTGAGGACGAGATTGCAAGATGGAAAGTACGCCGGCCGAGATACGATTTAAGCAAACAACTAAAGAAGATCCACATGCAGCAACGTGGGAAGATGGGCAATGGAGCAAGGCCGGAGGAAGCTGTACCTGAGGGTCATCGAGATGTTACTAGGACGGCGCCGGCGGCCGGGATCTGCCCATTCTGCGGCAGCGAGCAAGTGTCTAAGGCCCTACCGTGCAGGATCTTGGTTAGAGAGAACGGCGGGTTCCGTAGATCAGGACGTGCTGCCTCAACACCGTCGAATGGAGAGACGATGCACATTCTCCCATTCCGGCGGCGGACGGGATGCGGCCGGATCACTAACCAATGCTGAGAGAGAGAGGCCACGACCGCCTTGTGTGAGATGGTGTGATGAGAGACAAACCCATTTTTCCATTTTCCCCACGACAATCATTTTATATTTTGTACGTGCGATTGAGGAATATATAACTTTATTTAATGCTAACGCGTCAAGTCGAACTTTCTTCCGTCTGGGCGTGGTACCTGACCCTCCTTCGAGTAAACAACCGCTACACGCGTTAAATTATCACGTGGGCAGCCTTTTCGTACAGAAACGAACTCCACCGTGTACCCGCGCGGGTGTGGCCGGGAATGAGACGTGAGTATGTGTGTCTTGCGTGCACTTCTTCTTTAGGTGCAGGTACGTACGTGGGTGAGTGTGAGAGAGATGGTTTGTGCGAAATAGAGGCAATGTGTTGATGATATCTCAAACAGAAAAATGTAACATATGCAATGTGTGTGAAACGGAGTCATGGATGTGAGATATCGATAGAATTGAAAACAGGGATGAAGTGTGTGGTTGCGCGATCGATAAAGAGTGCCATTGAATTTGTGTTTGCCCACGTCAAAGATATAGGGCGGCTGGCCTACTGGAATTTGAGAGGGCAGAGGTGCAGTTCTTCTCCGCGGCATGGATACCTACCTACAATGTTCAACTATCAGTGTGTGTGGGGGGGGAGGGGGTAGAGACTGATCGAATAGTATATGTGTGGGGAAGGAGAGAGACCTAGCTATGAATTGAGGGAGATCAATCGACATCCATGGATATGTGTAGCAAAGGAATATGGTTGGGAAAAAGACAAAGGTAGAGTGTCGGAGGGTTGGTGGTGGAGTGGCGTCTCACAAATGGTGGGAGAGGCCTGCTAGACAAATGAAATGTATGAGTGCAATATCAATAAGAGAGGGCGGGGGATGTCTGTCTGTCTATGCACGTGCGTGTGAGAGACGGGTCGGGAGGTATTCAAGGATGATGAGGGGAGAAGATATGGTTGTGGTAAGCATACATAACTACATAGGAAGATCAACCGCCATGTGTCCGAGAAAGGGAGAGACATAACTAGCGAGGTAAGTGTATCGGTTCTTGGTGAAAACAAATTATAGTTGACATGGCTATATGTAGGGAGATCAGTTCATATACACGCCTGCATGTGTTAGAAGCAAATAAGGTCCAGAGAGACAGACAGGGGGAGAGGGTGCGGCTAGGAGGTGGTGCGAAAGGCCTACCATGTCGAGGGGGGAGGAGTGTACGAGTATGTGATCAATGAAAAGAGGGGCGGGAGTGTGCACCTACGTGCAATCGTATTGGACATAGGGGGAATGGACGGTGAGAAGAGAAGAGGGGAAGTATATATCTATTTGTTGTAGGCACACTTGGCTAGAGAGGTATATCGACCGGTGTGTGCCGGAAAGAAGGAGCCGACACTACAAAAAAAAAGACACATCCGTGACATTTAGGGCCGAACAATTTTTTTTTCTGTCATACATATGACACTTCTATGACGATACATGTGACAAAACCCGGTATCATCATAGATGTTGTGGGCTCCTACTTCTATGAAAAAAAATCATGACATAAAATGGGCTTTTCGTTCTGGGCGGGCCGGAGACGCAGCTGCATGACATTCTTTGGGCCGTCCATGACGGAAAAACCGTGGTAGAAGCGATGCATGAGGAAAATTTAGGGGAGTTCCCGTTTACGGTGGGAGGTCGGGGGGCCGAGCGATGCATGTTTCTCTCGTACACGTACGCGCGTGTGTGCGAGGCGTTCGACTCTAACTGAACCCGAGCGATTGCACTGCAGGCTACGTGTTACTGAACCCGAGCGGTCGATCGATGGCTGTTAACTGAACCCGATCGAGCGATTCCTTTGTTACTGCTGCTAACTGAAGCCGATC
>NC_057801.1:804763052-804771115 GCF_018294505.1 Triticum aestivum | reverse complement strand
TTTTGCGGTACGCCACCCCCCCTCCCGATCAACAGGACCCCCGTTTCGACCTTAGGAGGTCCGTTTCGTCCGTTTTGCGGTACGCCACACCCCTGCCGATCAACAGGACCCCCGTTTCGACCGTAGGAGGTCCGTTTCCTCCGTTATGTGGTACGCTAGACCCCTCCCGATGAACAGGATCCCGTTTCGAACGTGGCCGGTCGAACACAAGGCCGTTTCATCCGTTTTGCAGTACATCAGGACTTGTTTCCATCGCCTGTTCCGTCCAAGCCCTCCCGATGAACACGACCATGCATTCCGTTCCGACCCAGCCGGTTGGCTCCCCATGAACACGACGACAACGTTGTTTCTCCGTTCCGACCCAGCCATGTACACGAGCCCTGGCTGTACGTATGCGCGAGTAGGCGTTCGAGACCCCGCCCGTATGTACACATACGTGGCCATATTTTCTTTCTTGCACACTGGCTGCTGTACGTACGTGTACATGCTACGTGCGCGCCTCTACTACGACATGTGCGCGCCTCTACATCGACCAGTATATATGTACGTACACGTTCGCAACCAGAATGACAACGTTACGTACGCTTCGACTAGGTGGGTCCCGACTGTCAGGCACTTCCTTGTGTGCGAAGATGTAGCTGGTGGGTCCCAGCAGTCAGGGGGGCGAATCGTTTTTTTTGCCCGAACGCACTTCCTTATGTGCGAAGATGTAGCTGGTGGGTCCCAGCAGTCAGGGGGGAACGTTTTTTTCGCGAAATACAGTGGCCTGTCAGGTGGGTCCCAGCTGTCAGGTGGAGGAATAATTATTTTCCACGTAATAAGGAGGCACTTCCTTGCTGCGGCCGTGGACCCAGCTATCAGCCTCTCCACGTACATTCCACGTCCGATGGAAGTCGTTCCTTGACCACGTTGACCACGCCGCGCCGAGAGCACCAGGGCGGTGGACTACGGCGAAGCCTAGGAAGGGGACGACGGGGAGCCGGGGAAGACGGGAAGTGGAAGCCCACGCGGAGAGGAGTACGAGGGTTCACTGGTTCGGCTGCGGTGTGAGTCTGCCGTCGCCGCAGGGTCTGGCCAGCGGTGGGAATAGTAGGGGCGCGGTGAGGCCTCCGCACCAGCACAACCGGCCACGAGAGGTAGGAGCATGCGGCACGACCGGCGCTGCTTTGGGTGGCTGGAGCAAGAAGACCAGAGGTTGAAGAAGCACTACGGCCGTTGGATGGACATCGTACGGTCACTGGAGCTAGAATCGTTCATATTGAAGAAGCAGCACGGCCGTTGGATTAACATCCGACGGTCACTGCTGCTAGAATCGTTTGTGGACTAAGTTGACAAAGCCAAAGTACACGTCAACCTAGTAGACCCCCAAGTCAGCCTCCAAATCTGTCCCAAACAGCATACAGCCTAAAATTTCTAGCCAAATTCAAATTAATTTTAAATCTAAATATACCTTAATTTAAATTCAATGAAATTTTACCTGCACAAAAACAATGAAATTTAAAATATCAAAATCCGAAAGAAAATAGTATTTTGGAACTAATTGCCTGTTTGCTATATTTTTTTCATTTTACAGCCCATTTATTATTACTTATAGCACATTTCTTATTACTTATAGCCCATTTTCTGGGCAAAATGCATCCCTCCTCGTCTTGAAAGATTTCCGGCCCATCAGGGCATAGAAAAGCAAGTATGCCTATGTTGGTTATTCTGCAAAAAACAAAATAGCTGGCTAGCCATTTTTCAGAATGGAAAAAAACAAACTGGGCTGGTCATTGCTAAACATATGAAATAAAAGCCTAGGCTAGACGGGCCACGGGTCCCGCACAACCCAGTTGATACCCTTCTCCATGCCAAAAAAACAAAATTACTGCGCGTGCTGCAGGGTCGCTACTGTCATCCTCACCATGTACATTCATCTCCTTATTCCTCTCGGTTGTTGACCATGTTGACAACACCGGAGGGCAGCGCCGCGGCGAGCGAACCAAGGCGAAGGACGATGGTGAGGCCTCGGACGGGAACAAATAGGAGCCGAGGAAGATCACAGCCAGCCATGGGAGGCGGGAGCTGGCGGTCCCATCGGCGCTGGTTTGGCTTTGGCGGCTCGAGGAAGAAGAGACCAAAAAAACGCGACAGAAGTTGAATGTAAATCCAATGGTCAAGGTTGTCACAATCGTTTGTTGACTAAGCGGACACCAAGTAGCATACCTTTTTTATATAGGAAGAAAATTGTGAGGAAAATGCGTTCGTCTGCCGTCCTTCTCACAGGGAACGTTCGCCACATAAGTGACTAGCACCCTTGGTTTTCAACCGAGAGGTCTTGGGTTCGAGTCCCAGGAACTCTCAATTTTGTCCTCCTTCCTTCCTTGCAAAAAAGAGGGAAAGAAAATCAAAGACTTGGGAAGGTGTACAGAACAAGCTAGTGTACCAGTAAAGAGACGTCGCCGAGTTTTAGAAAAAAAAGAGACGTGCTCCTGTAGCTGGTTCGAATCCAAACCTAGACTATGACTATATATGGTGCTATGCTACTCTGCAAGTAATGAAACTGACATCTCCAACGTTCGCTTCTCCTCTTCTCTACTTACTCTGCCTAGCATCAGAAGCTCTGGCCATAGCAATCATGTCCGCTGGCTGCTCGTCCACTTGCTCTTCAGCAGGCAACAACCAGATATGCGCCAAGTCGCCACCCGTACCATCGCCTGTGGGTCTCATCACACCCCCGCTGGCACGCGCACCGCAGCCGATTGCTCATCGCAAACCGCTGCCGTTGGTGTGGTTCCACTTCTGCAAATCACGCAGAGTCATCCATCGCGTCTCAACCACAATCCTCAACCCTGGCTGAGTCTTCTACAAATGCCCGAATCATGGGGTAATAATATGTTTAAGTGTTGTTCTGCTGCTTTCAGGTGCTGATTTTTTAAATAGTTTGGTTGATGATCTTCCAATTTGATTCGTGCAGAAAAGGGAAGATTCGTGTGATTTGTATTTCTGGGAAGTTGCTAATGTGGGGGAATGCAACTACGCTGATTATTTGGTTAGCCGAGGAATCCCAATACCAGCAGGTTGGGGTGTTGGACAAGTAACTCAAGGAACGGCAGAAGAGGAAGATGCAGAGCAGAAGGTTAAAGATGCAGTTCCTCTGATCATGGCCAAGCAACAGCTGCTGAACAGCCTTGACAGCAATGAGGAGATGAAAGAGCTTGTGAAGATAATGGGCAAAATCGATGTGCTCTGTAGGATGATTGTCTCTTTATTTGCAGTGTATGTAGCACTCGTGATGTATTCGGTGGCTACGACATGAGCACTTTGCTGAAACTAGTAATGAATGAAACTTGTGTAGCAGGCTGGGTGTAGTGTTGTGAACATCTAATGATTTCTATTAACAGAAATCAGGGGGTATCCCCTTTTGCTCATAAATAAATAAATAGCAGAGGCCCTGTCGGGTCAGTTTTGTTCTCATTCGAAGACGTCGAGCAAATTGCAGTCCAACAGCAAACTATGTCATCAAATTCAAGTTTCACAGCCAAATATGAGTACAACTAAACAACAATGTCATCATGTTTTAGTTGTCATACAATCACCAAACACAAATCAGCATACATAACAAGTGATGTTCTCACAGCAAAATACTAAACAACATGTTCATCAGGTCTCAGTTGTCATAGCAAACACAATTTCACATAGTAGATAAAAAAACGTCTTCTGACAGGAAAATACGACAAAAGCAATGTAATCATCATCCGCAGCAGCAGTGTCAACATCATCGCCATGTGTATCAGTCTGAATCGTAATTCCCCATGGTGTCATCTTCTCCTTCGTCCTCAACGTCCTCGAACGTTGGCTTCTTCTTGATCAACTCTTGTATGTCCACAGCACGACAGGCAATCTTTTCACCAGCGTCATTGACGTGATGGTTCTCAAAGATATTAGGAACATCTGTGTTATCTTGTACATCAGGAGCAGGGTAAGCATCATCTTGTTGTGCAACTTCATTAAACGAATTCCTCTGCTCAAACCTTTGCAATACTCTCCAGTCATCGCTACGTGCAAATGTGTCTTCCAAGAAAAGTATATGTGTTGCTTGATTTGCCAAAATAAAAGGCTCGTTGGTCTGTACACCGCCTTGACATTGATGGATTTGAAATAGTCATCAGCTATGGGTTTTGCGATCCTGAAAAACAGGTTATACCAATGACAGCACAACAGAATCACACACAGATGATCCTCGAAACTGGAGATATACTGCAACTGAAGAATGTCTGTTATGTTAGCATACATTTCAGTTGTCTCTTTGTCATACGTATCCGTGCTCATGATGGCACTGTTTTGTGTCTTCATGCCTTCGTCTCGTGCAAGGGTGTTGTAGCGCACATCTCCAACAACGCAAGATTCATAATGTCTTACCTGAGTATCAGGACCCATTGCTAGTGAGTAAAGGGCATCATCAACTCCCTGCCCATCCTCCCACATCTTCTTAACCTATGGTTAAAAAAATGACAAGCTGATCATCTTATGTACTCAATATATTAAAAAACTGACAGAGCACTTCAAAAGCTTACATGGTTCTTGAACCATTTCGCAAATCCTGCCATAACTAGTTTGTCGATGTTTGTTGGATTTTACGACAGTAACTCCTCTCTGTAGATGCTGCACAACATAGTGATCGCGTCAAACATCTAAATATATAAGAATGTGCTGCAAGTTTAGTAGATTATGATGTATAAGCTACAGTACTGCACTTACTTGATATAAGGTAGTATCTCAGTACAGTTATTCAACACATACCAAACCATTTTGTCCAAATCTTTAGGTTTGTCCTGTTGTCGACTCTTCCCTGTAACTCAAACAGAATAATCAAAAACATTGAGCCTGGGATTGTCTTCACCCACCTCTTTGCTAAGTTGATCAGCTGTTTTAATGTATTTTGAGCAAAATGTCAACGCTTTTGTAGCAATGTAGGCCTCTCTAATGGAACCCTCGGGTCTAGCTCTGTTCCTAACATAGCCCTTGAAAGTGCCTAGCCGCCTTTCAATAGGGTACATCCAGCCGTACTGTAATGGACCCCTAAGTAATGCCTCATGAGGTAGATGAACAGCCAAATGCACCATCACATCAAAGAAGGCTGGAGGATTTATCTTCTCAAGGTCGCATAGGATAGTTGGTATCTTGTCTCTAAAACGCTCCAAAGCATCTATCCTGATATTTCTACTGCAGAGTTCCCTGAAGAATTGTCCCAACTCTGCAACTGCTCTATATAAGTCAGGGCGGCCCAATCCTCTAAGGATAACAGGTAAAACCCTTTGAAGTAGGACGTGGCAGTCATGAGTTTTCAACCCTTGTACCATGTTTCCATCTGCACTGACTCTCCTTTCAGGGTTGGAGGAAAATCCATGTGGGAATCTCACACGTGACAGGACCTCGCAGAATTCTTTTCTTTTTACCTTGTCCAAGACGTACACAGCTGGTGCCATATCCCGTGGTTTACCTTCATATTGCACCTGCAAATCCTTTCTGATACCCAGGTGTGTCAAATCTATCCTAGATTTTAAGGTATCTTTCATCTTGCCTTCAATATTAAGAAGTGTGCCGATAATGTTGTCACATATATTTTTCTCGATGTGCAGCACATCAAGATTATGTCGCAGATCCAAATCTTTCCAATACTCCAAGTCCCACAAAGTGGACCTGCGGGTAAACAATAATCTCCCTTCTACTCTGCCACGCTTCCTTTTCCCGCTACCATTACCAGGATGGTTTCCTGGTGTAATATGCCTGACCTTCTCTAATTCCACTTTCAACTCATCGGCGGTGAGCCTCTTTGGCGCATCACGGTTTTCATGCTTTGCATTGACCACATGTCTTCGGTATTTTCTAGGATGCGGCTTGTCCTTTGCAAGGAAATGACGGTGTCCAATGTAACAGATCTTGCTAAGTATTTCGTATGACAACGGATTCCTGTCACAACGAACACATGCATTTTAACCATGTGTCGTTCGCCCTGACATAGTGCCCAAAGCCGGATAATCATGGATGCACCAAATTATAACAGCACGCAGAAAGAAATAAGTTGATGGGCTGCTATATAGGTCTCGAGTGAGAACACCCTTCCATAGCTGTTGAAGTTCCTCCACAAGAGGCTCCATGAACAAATCAAAATCCTTTCTAGGACTTTTTGGACCTGGGATGAGCAAGGCCATCATGTAGTTTGATTCTTTGGTGCAAACATTTGGAGGCATGTTGTAAGGGATAACAAGCACTGGCCACATGCTATATGTGGCGCTCTGGTGGCCAAATGGGTTAAATCCATCTGAAGCAAAGCCAAGTCTAATGTTTCTCGGGTCAGCAGCAAACTTTTTGTGTTTATCATTGAAGCTTTTCCACTCACTACCATGAGATGGATGGCTCATTACATTCTGATCTCTGTACTCCTAATTCCTAGAATGCCACGGTACATCCTCTCTTGTTTCAGCATCATGAAACAACCTCTGCAATCTTGGTGTAATTGGAAAATGTCTCAGAACATTATGAGTAATCCTCTTCACAGCATCACCATCTTTCCATCTTGATGATTTGCATTTCGGGCATTCACTTAAGTTGGCATAATCCTTCCGTAACAGAACACAATTATTCTTACAAACATGGATCATATCATATCCAATTCCAACTGCACGAAGGAAATTCTTCATTTTACTGTAGGTGTGTGGCACTTCAGACGCATCTGGGAAAGATTTGTGGAAAGCAGCCAACATCGCATCGAATGATTTGTTGGTCATCCGCTCAGATGTCTTCACCTGAAGAAAGGTGACCATAGCTGAGAATACTGATAGCTTATTTCCTGGGGTGACAGCAACGTTGCATTGTTCCAACATGCGGGCCCACCGTTTTTCTTCTACAGGTGAAAGTTCACGGAATGCATGAGTATTTCGTAGCATTGTTTCAATGTTGGTCAAACTCACTGGCTCCGCCACCACCACCTCCTCCTCCTCTTCCACCTGAGCGTCAGGCAGATCAAGATGGTGATCTACTGCTTCCACGTAGTCAATAACATTGACGTTCACAACTTCACCATGATGAACCCACCTAGTATATGTGACCGACATCCCATACAAGTGTAGATGATTTTTCATAGTTGACTGGGGTCTTGTAACTGAATTCATACAACTGCTACACGGGCAGAGCACATCTGATTTCGGACCACCATACTCAACTCTGATAAAGTTCATGAAGTTTTCAACCCCCTCGACATATGCAGCGGAGAATCTTCAAGCAGAAGTTATCCAAGTCATGTCTATCTGTTAGACATACAAATTAGTTCTTCTACTAGATATTATAGGAAAACATATATGCTTTTTTATGAAGTCCGAAAAAAAATACCTAGGTCGATGTATAAAGCTATGTCAAGATATTTGGACGAGCAGATCTCAGTAACGAAATATATGTAAAGGTAATTCAGCAAACAAATTTGAGTGCTAAATTATGGCAGGTTGTTTCAGCAGTCAATAAGGCCGAGCACACAGCCATCGAGCTATCGAAGGCCATCGCAGCAACAAAGATCGACTATAAAATGGTGTAGAGCTTTTTCACCTAACATATTGGCAACTAGACCATGGCAATCTATGTCACAATAATTATATGGCAGGATATTTTTGCAACTAATCAGCCTTGGCATGCCATCTCAGCTAAGTAGATTGAGTGCAGAATAGGGCAAGGAAGCTTCTTAAGCAGAGCATATTGACAGTAAACTACTTCGGCAAACAGTGAGATTAACAGCGTCTATCAGCTAACATTCAGCGCTACACCGACATGAATAGGGCCTCAATCTAGAATGCGCGTACCATGGGAGAAGCTGACCGCCGTGCGTCTCCACACGAACGTCGCTAGCGGTGGCGGCACTGACCGCCGTGCGCCTCCACAAGAACGTAGCCAGAGGTGGCAGCGCGGCTAGAGGACGGTAGTCTATGACAGCATACTGTGGGAGCGAGAGGATCGCCATGCGTCCCCTCGACGAACCGCGGCGCCGACGTATCGGCGCGGCGGGGAGGGCGGCTTTGGCGTAGCTAATGGAG